>NW_010972436.1:22118203-22119846 GCF_000737465.1 Haliaeetus leucocephalus | reverse complement strand
CCCCCCCCCAAATCGTTCTGCATGTTTGTACAACTGCAATTAATTACAGGGACTTCTGCGTGTCTCAGTGGAACAAACCATACCAAGAGAATATAATGCAGCCGGGGCCCATAAAATATGCAACTCGAAGTCTATAATTGGATTTATTAGCAGACATTTTGCTTGGGAAGTTATGAAAACCAAACCACTGAACAAAGCAGTTAGAGCAGTAAACTTCAAATCTTAATCAGTACAAAAAAGTAAAAGCCATCAGAGGGCTGGAGCAAGGAACAGTAATAATGTAGTATTTGGGGCTGAGCACACTTGGTAGCTCAGCCAGGGTGCCAGCACCCACTGCTCACAGAGATTAGTGGGACTTATTGGCAGCACTTCTGAGCTAAATATCTTGGTTTAGCGAAGCAAGGGGAGCAAGATTAAGGACAGAGTGTGGTCGTTACAATACAAGAGCTCCTTGGAGAGTAAGGACTGACCCTGAAAAGATGGTTTCTTCCCTGAGGGACCTGTTTCTCTTATCAAACCAGGCCTTCGATGTCTGCTCTTCTCTCAAAATCAGTGTGCCCTGCTGACAGGGAGAGATGTTTGACAACACACTGTGGCTTTGGGACCTCTCTCCTGCCTCAGAGCCGAAAGGCCAGTGGCTCCAACTGAGTATACCTTTTAACTATGCTTTCTTCTGCTATCTGCCCCCACGGTGGTCTCTCTAAATCCATTTTAGCCACAGGGCTGGAAGATACAGCCAGTTAAGCACAGGATGGGAGATGTACCCTTCAGAAAGGAAGGAGCTGGGATTCTCCAAAGCAGCGTTGGCTCTGGTGCATGATGAGTAACCAGAACATTTCTGTTCTTCCCTGAAAAAAGGTGCAACGTCCGTAAAGGATTTTATTTATTTAAAGGTTTTAAAGTATGCTGTAGAAACATAACAAAAACACTTGGAACAACCTATTCTGACAGATTAATCCCATGGAAAAAAAAAACCAAACAGTTTGATAAGGCGAAGTGTGGATGCTTTTAGCCTTGGCTATCCAGATCTTCTTACTCAGATGTGAGGTGGGTTGGGTTTTGTTTGGGTTTTTTTGTTTGTTTGGTTGGTTTTTTTCTACCCTGGGAACTGAATTGCACAAAGTTTTTGCTGCAAGAACAGAGGAGGCAGAATCTGGCCTCATGGGCTGAAGTGGAGGGGAGGAAGAGGGATAGGAGAAAATATCTGGATAATGACTCATGGCATGATTTTCTTTGTTCATTTAGAAAAACAAACGTAAAACTTAAACACCAAATTTTTACCAGCGAAGCAGAGCTGGTTGTGCAGCCCTTATTTCACCAAAACCAAACCAAAAAAAAAAAAAAAAAAAAAAAGCCCTGGACTTGAGCACACCTGGAACAGGAATATGCAAAAAAGTAAAGACCCAAATCCTGCAGCTTGGTAGTAAGTAAACACCTGTCAATCAAAACACAACCAAGCATTTCCTTCACTGGAAACAACTGGAGTAACTACCCCAAGCACCGGCGGGTCAAAAAAAAACCCCAAAACCCCCAACGCCGGTGGAAACCTTGCCAGTTTGTAACGCCATTTCCCACCGCCCACGCCGGGGGCGATTAAAACAAAATAATGCCGAAGAAGTGAGAGCCACTCGGGTTGGGGGGGG
>NW_010972436.1:22055088-22117688 GCF_000737465.1 Haliaeetus leucocephalus | reverse complement strand
CCCCGCTGCGAACGGGGCTCGTTGGGGTGGGTAGCGGCGGGGCTGCCCGGCTCTCCCCTTCCCTCCCTGCGCTCCTCCTGGTCTCTAAACCTGTAGCTGAGAGTGGGTTTGTGTGTGTGTGTCCCCCCGCCCCCGCCAGCCCATCACTTGGGGAAGTTCGGGGCTCTCGCCCGGTCCCCGCCGCCGCCGCCCTGGGGTTTTGGAGCGGTGCTCGGGGCAGGCAGGGGGCGCTTCCCCGAAGGGGTTAATGCGTTTTGGTTGCGGCTCGGGGTAGAGGGGGGGGTGCCGAAGCAGGTCCTTAGGGACCGAGGATGCTGCGGCCTCGCAACCCCAAGTGCTGGAAGGGTCCGGAGGCGCGGTCCTGCTTCAAAGGGGTTAGGATGAGTCGAAGGTAAAAAAAAAAAAATTGTGCTGGTGTGTAACGTGGGATCAGGTCCAGCTGTATCTGCTGCTTTTGCTTCTTGCCACGGTGTGTTTGCATAGCCAGCATTAAGAAAAAGGAAAAAAAAAAACCCAACTGGGATAAACCACCTTATTGTGCACCGTGCTGAATTCAATGGAAATGTAATTGGGTGCTCATGCCTGATCGAGATCAAATCTGCATTAACCTTTTTCTGATAGTAATGAACCTGGCCCTTGCATTTGCCTTTGCAACACTGATACGCTGCAATATAAACTAGAGTTGGGTAGATGTACGTGCCCTCTTGTAGACAATTCTGTTGATGCTCCTTCTGCAACTCTTCAAAGTGTTTTTCAGTGTTTGTGTTTCTGCTCGTGTTTCTGGTGGGTTTCCCCCCTCCCCTCCTCAAGATTTCAAATGCCTCTTTGAGGCTAGTGTTTTGTAAAGTGACGTGTTTCCCTATTAGGTAATGGATGCACATTAAAGAAATGCAAAATTTACATTTTGTCAGAAATGGTGCCGTGCTAACTTCTTTTTTATCTTAGATCTTAATACTGGCTTCGTGTTCCGTCTTCTAGACTTGATGTCGTGGTGGTGTTTGAAATGCTGGTGCTGCTGCTCACCTGGTTGGGCACTTCATGTCTAGTCAGTGCAGACCTGATTCTACAAAGTCTTAGGCACACAGATTTACCTCATACCTCTCCTGTAAAGCGAATACAGTTATTCCTCCTTTTCTTATATGATCTTTTTAGAATTAAACCCACTAATCGTAAGGCTATGTGAGTATTAAAAGATGCGACATGATGAGTGCTGTGGAAGTACACAAGCAGATTAGATGAGTCTGCTGAAATTATTTACTTAGCTCCATGACTAATCATATATTTGAAGTTAAACCCATGCATAAGCTCTTTGCATAATTTGAGGGCCTTAGATTGAACGTCCTCCATGGATCATGCCTGTAATTTCGATGTTGGGCCTCCTTTCCTTGCACTTTCTGGTTTTCTTTGAGTTTCGGGTTGAACAGCTAAGGTTATTGCATATCAGTAATAATTTATTGTTTCAAGCTGCTGACCTAACACTTTAATGCAGAAGAAAGAGATGGGGCTCAAATGTCTATATTCTTAGCACATGATAATTAATACGTTTGTTTTTGTCTTGAAGGCATCTTCATCTTATTTTCAAATGCTGTAGGATGTGGATATTTTTTCCATTGGAAATAAATATATTTTTTCAAGTCAGAAGATTGACATGATTGATGGTTTCAGGTTTTTAATTAAAACACAGAAAGCTCCGTGCATGACTAATTCGGTTGCAAGGAAACCTTACAGAGTTCAGAAATGAAAGTGTATCAAACAGGGCTGAAAAAACCAAATAACTGATCTGTAAGAGGTCCGTGATGGAGTAGACAAGAGGCAGAATAGCCAAGTTTTTTGTGACGCTGACTTCCAAAGCACAGAAATACTTGCGAGATGTTTATTTTTTTTTTTCTGAAAACCAACCAACCAACCACCACCAACAACAAAAACCCAACCAAAACCAAAACAACAAACCCACAAACAGGACTTGGACTTTACTGATGTCCTAACTCTTGAAGTCACTAGCCTATTTTAATCAAAATTGACAAAGCAGGAAAAGTGTTGCAGATGTCAACTTTCTACAAGGGTCGTGGAAATAAATCGCTTAATAGGGAAGAAGGAATATTTAATATCCAAGTAGAGGAAGAAGCAAGGAGAAATATGGCCTTTACTCGTATCTCCTTTACTCGCCCTGTCCCAGCAACGCAGTCAGCACATGGCTGTAGCTGCATCATGGGCTGTCCTTTCGCCCATCACAGTTCTGTGTAAAGACTGGGAGGGAGCAGGAGAAAGGAAGGAGTATAGAAGGAACTTCCAGAAGAACTGGAAGTTTATGGTGGAAAAGAGGCAGCCATGCGTGAGGGCTGGGGTATTTGCAAGAGGGAGTGGGTTGAGCAAATAATGCAGGGCAAAAGTCCATCATAAATCAAACACTGTTGTTTCCACCGCTCATGAAACAACTTGTTAGGTTCCCCCCCAAAAAACCCAAACCGCAGGCACATTGTGTCGACTCAAAGAGTTGCAAATGCTAACTCACTGGGACAAGGTCACTCTTCTTCCTGGCTTTGCTCTGAGTTTTCCTCTCGCTAGGCAATGGGCACTTAGCCTTCAAATATCTTTTGCAAGATTTACAGCTTTGCACAGTCCTGATGAGCAAGGGAGGTAACGTTTTAAAGGAGGGGTACAATTAAAGCCCTTAATGCAGATAGCTTGATTGTAATTCCAAACTCTAGTAACTAAAACACGTCTATTTTTTTGACATTTCTATGTAACACTTTTTAGCTGTTTTTAACGAAGACCTAGCTCTAAGCCACTTGTGAGTGCTATTGAAAGACTGTGATTTCTTGGCTAGAGAGAATTATTTTTGAGAAACAGTTTGTGTACATACAGCTTCTAATGCTCTTTTTTGCTGCCTGTGACTAATCCCATTGCCTTTCCTAAGACAACTTGTGGGAGGAAGGTGAGAGGATTCACCCCAGTGCTGTAATGAAAAGCTTCATCGTAGGAACATTTCTGACGTGTTCGAGTGGTTGGGGTGGTGAGCCCTACAGCCGTTGAGAGTCTGTACAAAACCAGCCACCTCTCTCGTGTAGGCTGGGAGCAGGCTTCGACTCTGATTAAGAAAGTGCACGTTATTGGAAAGTTATTCAGATCCTGGCATAAGAATTTGGGGTTCAGTTTCGAGCTGTCACGTTTTGACAGATTTATTGAAGGAATTAATGAGGGCTAACTCCATATGGGGACTCAGGCTTTTCAACACTGCATGTTGCAGCTCCTGGCTTTTGGCTTTTATTCAGCAGCCCAGAGACCCATGCCAACCAATGCAAGGTACAGAAATTGTGTCTTAAATTTAACTTCTATTCTTAGATTAGTACCAAGGAAGATGCTGTGAGAAGACGCTTTGTTTTATGTTGGGACTCCCAATTTCATCTATCTTGAGGGAGGAAGATCTACTGAAAACATTGGGAGTAATTTCTTTCTTTAGAAACAACTATGTTTGGGGTCCTCCATCTGGGTACAGTGAGCAAGGACATATTCCATCAAGCAGGATTTGTGGATCTGGTGTCCTAAGTGTTGATGAGGATTCAGAGACCCACCAGCTTCCAGCCTTCGGGGCACTGTTGTATCCAGCAGGAGACAGGCTGCTCTACAGCAGGAGCCCTCCCGTCTCTCCTTTTGGAGAGGGGCCAGCCCAGGGCTGTTCTTTGGAGTGGGGAAGATGGAAAGCCACAGTGTCTCCTGGGGAGAGGGGGGTGCACTGTCTCTATTTATATGAAAATAAATGCCTTTAGCCAAACCACTGGCTGACATGCACCATCTGGAGGGTACAGTCTAAACCCCCAGCTTTGTACAGCAGCCTCAGCTGTACATTAGTGCATATTGCTGCCGATTCAGTCTCTTTTGACTTCTCACTGACCATAGTTTTGAATGACTATAGCTGTTGTACCTGTTTTGTGTGGAGCTCAGTCTTAGACGTGGTCAGTGGATATCTTGTGGGTCAGGTCTCCTAACTCAGAGACCTGTTGTCCTGTGAGATGTCAGTTCATCTCCTTTGGCATACTTTCATAGGCAGCTTATGGTCCCAGTAGTCTGCATCAGCATCACTGATGAGTAGCCAAATAGCTTATGTGTGTTATTGAGGGTAATGCAGTCATTTTACTACCTAAATTGCACTCATTTTTTATCAGACATTTAAATCTTTTTGTGGATCTAAGGTTTAATCTATTCCTGATTCCAACCTCTACGTGTGGGTAGGAGACAAGTGTTTTCCTGTCCCATCAGGATTGATGAGAGTGACTTGGGCTCTTTGGTAAAATGGAACAACACTGAGTTAAACCTGAGCAAATGGTGCATGTTTCCATCTTGGATTTCATCAATGTAGCTTACAGGACACATTTTGGGCTACAGCAGATACTAAGAAACCACCCTTCCTCTCTCAGCTTTAAGTATGTAGGTCTCGTGGTTTAACCCCAGCCGGCAACTAAGCCCCACGCAGCCGCTCACTCATTTCCCCCTCACCCAGTGGGATGGGGGAGAAAATCGGGAAGAGAAGTAAAACTCGTGGGTTGAGATAAGAACGGTTTAATAGAACAGAAAAGAAGAAACTAGTAATGATAATGATAACACTAATAAAATTACAATAGTAATGATAAAAGCATTGGAATGTACGAATGATGCGCAGTGCAATTGCTCACCACCCGCCGATCGACACCCAGTTAGTCCTCGAGCAGTGATTCCGCCCACCCCCACTCCCCCAGTTCCTATACTAGACGTGACATCACACGGTATGGAATACCCCGTTGGCCACTTTGGGTCAGCTGCCCTGGCTCTGTGCTGTGCCAACTTCTTGTGCCCCTCCAGCTTTCTCGCTGGCTGGGCTTGAGAAGCTGAAAAGTCCTTGACTTTAGACTAAACACTACTGAGCAACAACTGAAAACATCAGTGTTATCAACATTCTTCTCATACTGAACTCAAAACATAGCACTGTACCAGCTACCAGGAAGACAATTAACTCTATCCCAGCTGCAACCAGGACAGTAGGCATTAAGAAAAGCTTGTTGAATCAAAGTCTTGAGGTTAGGACACCTGCCTGAATAACTGTAACCTGATTTTTAATCAGCAATAATGAATGCTCAAGGAGAACAGCAAATCATTTGGACAGATTATTTTTTTTTCTTCTAAAGGAGAGACAATTGTACTAATTAGCAATATTGGTATGTAAGAAAGTGGGTGTGAAAACAACTCAATGAAGTAATTTAAAGTCTTTGTTAAAGTAAAGTACGCACAATTAAGCTAAACTGGAAATACAGTCTTGATTGTGCCCTTGATGGCTCTCCCATTGTTTTGAAAAGAACAAAATCAACCTATAAGAAAAGGAAATTGCTGATGTGGGGTGTTCCTACAGAACTGAATCATTGCAGGGAGTTGCCCTGATCCAAAGGGGCAGTGTGGTGTTTGTACAGCCGTGGTCAATAGGCCAATAATGTCCTTTTAACAGGATATGAGAGAGTTTGGGGTTTATAGTGGTTTATTCTTTAAACAATTAATAAGACATTATTGCATGTACACTGGATGAATGTAATTTTCTTCTCTTCTACATGAACTATTCCCCTCATGTGAATTCCACTGATTTCAGTTGAATTACTACTTATTTATGTCAGTTTAATTGCAGAGAGATTCAATACCTCTAAAGTTACAGAAGCAATAGAGCCACAGCATTTCTAGCACTCTTGGGTGCAGGAAAGGAAGATAAGGAAGCTCCTCTGTTATTGCTGAAGTGGAAACAAGTTCAGTTTTACTTGCACATTGCATTTTACTGTGTGTGATAAGTTACCACGTATGGGTACAGCTAAGCAGTATATTTTCAAGTTGTCCAGTTTTAATACTCTAGTGCGAATGCAAGGTTGGCTTCCACACCTAATAAGTATTGAAGTAGGACTTGATGTAGCTGCCAGCACTTTAAAACGTGATCAGTCAGCTATCTTCAAAATCCAGCCTAGCTCAGAGGGCAGTCCCTTAGAAATTACACTTCCATCTCAGAACGTTAACCTTTCCAAGTAGTCTAATACAGCATTGCGTGAGCACCCCAGCCAAGATCAAGGCCCAGTCCTGCTGGATGCTGTAAGCCCATAGAGACAGAAGTGGCTTTGTCTTCAGAGTGCTGATGGTTTAGGTTGACAATAAGAGGCAAAAAGCTGGGAGAAGGGGAGAATTACTCTAGTTTTACAGGCAGTGAAGCAAGGTGCTGAGTGTAAACCACCAAACCTCCCAAGCTTAACAGAAGAATAATGATCTCAAATTCTGTGAAAATTGCAGGCTAGGTACAGAAGATAGACTGACGTTGAGCTTCTCTGCAATGGAAAATGAAGGCAACACTAGCCATTGGCCCTTTAACAGCCAGCTGGCTCATCAGCATGTGCTCCTGACATCCCACCAGCATATCCCTCTCTATGAAGCAGGTTATCCCTTGCCCACTGTAGGTGTCAGCAGGAAAAAGCTGTGGGCAAAGAAGGGGGAGAAAACTGTAGGCTTGGATCCTCTGTCCTTTAGGAAGCCAGGTGTTAGTTTGGCTCCTTGTGGAACAAGGTTTTGTTTTGCAGGTGGGGTGGAACTGTGTAGTGTTGATTTAACTCTTTCCCCTGTCCTGGTTTTTATAGATCATCTATCTTCTCTATCCTTCATGGGGGATCTTTCACAAAGCAGCAGAGGAAGGCAAAACCTGTCAAAACTAGGAACAGTGAACTATAAATCAAGAAAAAAGGGCAGGAAACTTCAGGGGAGGTGTTTGAAACTGGTTTTATCACATTCTCTCTCTTGCTTGTAAACTGTAAGTTTTCAGCTGATGTTGTCTGGTGGAAGTGCTGAATTAGTGAGAGAAGTTTTGCTTCTGTTGATGTAAATGGAAAGATTTTTAGAAATTTCTAAGGCCTTGAGCAACCCAGCCTCAAGGATTTTAGGGTTAATGACTGTAGGAAGTTCTTGAACAGACCTTGTATTATTTCAGACAGTGAAATCTGCTTTCTCTATAATTCTGCCTGTAAACCTGATGTTTTTTGTCAGTTAATTCCAGCCGTATTCCCTTGAGTGCTTCCTGGGACTGCCCGAGTGTCGGCTGTCCTGTAAAGTTCCCATTAACAGGAAATTTTGCAAGGAGGACGATGGCAGGTTCAAGGCTAGAAATTTCAGTGCGAGGCTCAAATGCCCCTTTGAAGGATGGGGAGATGGCCAGGCTGACTTTATAAATGCCCTGACTGATCCAAATCCTCCTGGCAGGGGTCACGCTTTCCCCGACCGGAGGGAACCCAACCGTGCAAGGCAAACTGGGGAAGAGTGGGCTCCTCTAGTCCTGGTGTTGATGGAGTTGCTCCTCTAGGCTATTTTGGGTGATGGGGAGCAAAAGGAGCCGTGGGGTTTGTACCGTTGTGCAGGTATGCACCAGCAAGGGTGTACTTTGCCTAGAACTGCTGTTATTTTAAAGTTTTAGGGGGTGCAGGAGAAAGGGGCTGGAGAAGGACCGTTCTGCCCCCAGTGAGTATTTGCCAGGAGCGTTACGGTAGGGCTGTGCGGAGCTGCAGGGGTTTCCAGCGGCGCGTGGGATTTTGTTCTCTGTATCTCTGCAGTGCCCTCCGGCACGGGGAGCCCCGAGCCCTGAATCTGAACGAGCTCTGGGGATTGGTGATGCCGGAGCCGTCCCGCTCCCTGTTTATTTGTGGGTGCTGTTCTCCACTGCTGTTTTTCATCTTTAATGAGAGCTGAACACACCATAAAATTTTATTGGGTGTTTATGCTAACAAAATTAACTAACAGTTGGTGCTTTAAAAATGCAGCCAGAGCTCTGAGCGCTATAACTGGAGTCTGCAATGGCTTTTTAAATGGTGTAGGACAGAGCAAATGTGTAAGCACCGATGTCATTTAACAGTAAACCATTTTATATTAACTTTTTATTGACCAGAACAGATTCATTGACATTTAAAAAAAATAAAATAATCTTAGCATGATAGGTGCTTAAACAAAATCATGTTTTCAGGCATTAGATAGATACAAGCTCTGTGAAAATTGTGGGGTTAATTTATAATACCAAGACCAATGGACTGATAATCAAAATAAATTAGCTTGACTATTTCGGGACTTTAATGCTTAAGTCAAATAATAGGAATAATATTTATTTTAGCATTTCAATCATTGTGTTGCCCAATAAAATAGAAATAATATCATGCTATGAATGCTGTATGGATCACTTGAGGCCATGACTTCAATGGGAGTACAAAGGACCTCTAGGCTATAGAAAAAAAAGAGAAAGAAAAGGGATTAACTTCAGACTCTATTTCTTGTTCACTAGAACACATTTGGCTTATTTCTATATTAGCACTGTTAAGTAAACATAGGAAAGTCATTTGCTTTCATTCATTCATTTATTTATTTAGTGCTTTTATTTATTTATTTTCAAGCAGTTTGTCCATGCCTAGTCTGGATAGAATTTGATATTTATGATCTTTACATTATGCTGGGGATTTTTATGCTGGTTTTAAAACAAAAGAACTAGATTGACATGCTGGGACATATTTTTTTGGTGAATGAAATAGCTCGATTATCAGTTAGCACTGATTTACCACATAGTTACCTACGTATAGGTAGGACTGATTTGCATTTCATGGCATTGCCAGAAATAAAGTTTGGCTGAAAGACTTGTGCTAGCACTCAAGGGGAATGTCCTGATTCCTGGATTAAGCCCTGAGTTACACTGAGATACTGGACAAGTGGTTTAGGCTTGACATTTTCACGTAGTCACAGTATCATAGATCCTAGCTGATTTTCAAGGCCAGACTCTGTTGCCATCAAAAAAATGTTCTCCAACTTGCTTTTAACCTCCCAGTGTAAGCATGGTCTTGGGGATCTAATGTGAACTCACAGCAGTCAGCAGTAGTTGTACCTCAGCAAGACTGGGGCGAGTATTCTGCCCATGCTTTAGTTTTTTTCTGTTGGTGAAAATAAGGATGAGAAGTTCCCTTGCATGCTCTGTGAGCTCTTTGGTGGAGGATAATAACTTGGTAACCCATCAAGTGGGGTTCCCATCTGTAGTTGGCCTTATGTTATTGTGCTTAACCTGAGAATTTAGCAAACTTTTGTGTCGTTAAGAACATGTTCTCTTTTGGAATGAAGGAAAAAAGATGTAGGAGGGACAGAGATGTAGGAGGTTGCACAGTCCCTATGCTGTGACATGCAAACCCTGCTCCAGAAGTTCACCTTGGAGAGAAGCATATCCAAAGGAGCGAGTTGTGTTGCAAGCACAGAGCATGTGGAGGAGAAGAGAGGAGCACAGCAGTGTTTCAGCTCACTTGAAAGGAAGGTTGTTAAAAGTATAAAACCTCTGGTAGTTTAAAAAGAGAGCATATACAGCCCTCCTAGGTGTCATGCCTTCAAGAAGACAACTAAATACGCTGCAGCAAAGCCAAGGCTTGTCCTCAGGGAGAGCCTCAGGGAGAAGGTTGGGGGCTGACAGAGGCGGTGGGTGCTGGGCTCCTCTCAGCTCTGCCGGCAAGTTGAAAAGGGGCAGGACATCAACATTCTGAGGTCAGCTAACTTGCTTATTTGCATATGGCATCTCAAATTGGAATGCTAGAAAGAGGCTGGAATTATGGCAGACAGATGTGTGCTGCTGGTAATTTACTGCTACTCAGGGCAGCAGATACACCATATGCTTTTGCGCTTTTTTTTTTTTTTTTTGATGTATTAGTTTATGCTTCTAGGCTTTTGACTTGGACTTTCCCTTAGCATCCCAACATCTCAGTGTCTGCGGATTTTTAGTGCAGTTTTTGTATTCAAGTCAGATTTTGCTGGATAATGACCTCACACAGAGGCTTTACCACTGCTTTAACCCTGTTCTCCAAAGTGGAGGATCAGATAGGTTTTCATAAGCAACAAGTCCAGGAAAGGTCCAGCAGCAGGGACTCACATCAGTGTTAGTTCTATTGCGGCACTCCGTAGGAACGCTAGTTGCATACTGGGATTCAATTGAACAAGAGGTTATCCAGCCAGAAAGCATAATACTGCTTCCTACATCAAAGAATTTACATTTTAAATTTGTTCATTGGTTTATGGTTGTTCCTCAGACTAAGGATTTTATTCTTCACTTTATAGTCTCGCTGCTTAGCATTGATTGATTTCTGTGTGCGATCCCATTGATTGTCATGTGGCTTCTCTTACGCTGCTTAACACAAATCAGGGTTGCATCTGGGGCCCAATGAAATCACACAGTATAATACATTTTCCTTGACATGCTGCGTTGCCTCACTGCCAGTCGTCTTGTCTGGCCACCCGTTGCACAATTAATTTGCCAGCAGAGAGGCCACCAAAGTTTTTCAGTCACTTACTCCAAGTTTAGTCACTCTTTATTGTTATAGATCTCTTCTCCAGCTGGTCAGAACTATCCCTGAATTTCCCAGGTCCTGCTCTCTGCATGCTCTGTACCTCCATATTTTCTGATTTGTTCCAACTTTAGTCACTTGAGTTATCCTGATATTGCTAAAATTCCCAAAGGCTGCAGCTGTATTATGGAGCATATCTGCACCTTGCCTGTGTCTTTCATTCCCTCGTTTAGGGTTCATTCCTGCTTCCTTCTGTACCTGCTCCGCTCCTACTGTTTTTCTGGCAGGGGAGGGCACTGAATGTTCCACTTTTTCAAGAAGTTAATTTTAATTTACTTCTGGTGAATAAAACCAGCTGGTTTTCCCTTACTTAAAGTAGTAGGAGAAATTTCCTTGTGCTTTTTGTTAATCTGTGTGAATTGTTGCCCATAAAGGGCATTTATAGCATAAAAAATAAAATGCCTTGCTGGCTTATCCAACTCAGGGACACCGAAGGACTGATTCAGATGGCAACACAGGTATCTTCACATGGGCCACTGAAAAGGTAGTGATGACCTTTGGTTGCTGCAGCTTGGGCTTTTACAAAGTTATTTCAACCTGCCACTCAGAAACTGTACCTAGAATCTCTAGCTATGTGTGATCATAATAGAGGTGATGAAAGTATTAGCCAAGGATGGAGGAAGGAAAGAAATGGTTTATGGACCCTCAAACTCTTTATTTATGGCAGTAATTCAAGTGTTTGGTTTTCTTTTTCTCTTTTGTCCCCCTTTCTTTGTACAACAGTAGAGAACATCAGTGCTTTTTAATGACTTTAATGGAAAGTAATCAATGCTGTGCACCATCACAGTATTATGATAAAAATACCTCACTTAAAACTATCTTTGACAGCAAAATATTGTAAATGACCTCCAATGATTAGCCTTCCTCAGGTACTTTCCTGCTGTAGCTTCATTATATTTTACAGCATATGTTTTGCACCAGAGAAATTCTGAGTGGCAGCTGATATGGACTAGCTGAAAGAGAGGGAGATGATTACTGTGTTTTTGTTTTAAGCACAGGAAGGACGTCCATGTCTAACTTCCAGTAATGTCAGCAGAAGCAACATACCTAAATCTCTTGTGTGCTGATGGAAGAACTGCCTCTAAAGCTTTTTCAGTGTAAAGCATAAAGTTTAGTGAAGAACCCAGTAATGAAGAGCTATGGTTCCTGGTGCTTAAAATTTTAGTGATTGTACAGAAATGAGGCCTCCAGCACTTTAAATTATAGTTTGTGGAGACATTACCACAAATGACTTATTCTTTCTTGAAAGCTCCTCTCTTACTTCCTTGTAAGAATTTGTTAGATTTGGATTTTGATATGGAGATCATCCAGAAGAAAAGACATAATCGATGTTTTATTCAATAGAAGCTGTCACTTATATACTTTCATGCTTTGGAAATAGAAATTGAAAAGAGTTAGGAGAAAGCTAGCAAATTACAATGTGGTCCTACCGCTGTTATTCCCAGACATAGCAACTTAACTAAGATTGTAATGCCATTCATCTAAAAGATGACTGTATCCAACTGAAAAACAGCTGTTCTTTGCAGAGGCTGGAGTACACAGATGCACCCAAATACTAAACTAAGATGATAAAACGTAGGTGTTATCAAAGCAAAGGTGTATGCTTACACTGTATTGTAGCAAAGGTATCTACTGTCCCATGAGTTGTTTGAAAGCCACTATGCATGATCTTATCAGCAACACCACAGAGACCAAGTGATAGAGTTTGCCAAAAAAGGGATTGTTTTGATGAGTGGGAAGGGTATACTGGAGCATCACTGAAAAGGCACCTTCTTTCTGACGTGCAAATGTGAACAAGTCTTCACATTTTGGTTACACATTTGTGTGTGCTGTAACAGCACTCCTAAACAGCACTATAACAGCATTCCCAAGCATGAAATCTCATGTATTTTCCAAGGTTTCCAATTTCATTTAATAAAACAAAAAAGAAAGGCAAAAAAAGCACAAATTTATAGCCAATATTGCTGCAGAGGTGAAAAAATACCATCAAAATGATGCAGAGGTGTTGACTTGAGTCCTCAGACTGAAACTCTCTCTCTGCACTAACTGGGTAATCAGTGAAAGGTGATCCTTGAAGGATAAGACTCAGTTTAAGGATTACAGCACCAATATTTAGGCATCCAATTTCTGTTCACATGTAACCTAGGGGCAGGGTCTTTCTGCATTAGTGCTGCGTGAGATGTGCCAGGTATCCTTTCAGCTGCTGGACCACGGGGATATGAATTTCCCACAGGTCTTGTGTTGTGTCTGCCAGCACCAACAGTGTGTCTTGGAGATGCCGAGACATCTCAAACGATGCTGGGTATCTTCATTTAGGCAGTGGAATTGGACAGGCGATACCTAAGCTCCCATTATAGTCAATGGGACACAGTCAGTAGAGTCTAGAGAGCGATGAAGCTCACTGTAAGGTCGCTGTGGGCTGGCTGCTCCCTGACTTGCTTCTTATATTCCACTGACTTTTTTTGACTCGATCCCTGTTGACTGTAATAGGAGTTTTAGACACCTGGCACTCATATAAGCACCTAAACGTAGGCATCCTAATCTCAAATTGCTTCCCTCTTGCAGCGTCAGCCTTGTCTACTGTGTTACTAGTTGTCAGTGTGGGTAAGAAAAGCTGGGAAGTATTATCATATTAAATTCTTGCCTGCCATTTCCCAAGAGCCAGGACATTTCTTGTGGGTCAGGATGGATGGCTGAATACTAGAGTGTAATCAGCATATCTGAGATTGATTTATCATTATTAATAATACAAGGCACAGCAGTCAGAGCTTCGGCAAAAATGACCGGTTGTATTTTCCTAAAATTCCAGTTTCAGAAAAGCTTGGGTTATTCTGAATCAGTGTAATGGTTGCAGCAGACTTAGGTTGATGTCTGCATTTCAATCTTGATGAATCCTTGGACAGGCAGCCTGTTGTCCAGACCAAGACAAAAAGGATGCTTACGTGAATTGGGGAATATCTTTTTTCCTTTTTTATTTAAAGGTTAGTCCAGCCAAGCCAATCCTTTTGAAATGGGTGAATAAGGGTTGCAGAAATGCTGATATCAGGGCACAGAAGATTTATGAATCTCTATGTGGAGCGGAAGGCAGATGTGGATAAAGCAGGCAAGGTTAAATCATGCTTTGCCTGTAATTCTGAGCGTGATATCAATGTCGGTGTCTTTGACTGCAAGGTCCTTTGGGAGCCCTGTAGGGCACAGTACAAACATTAGCTGGTCAGCTACTACTCAGGCCGTGCCTTATTTCGTAAATGTTGCTTTAAATAAATTTAATCAATAATGAGACCTTGTATTGAAAAATACACTGCTTTCTGTTAATACCATCTATTTTTTTGGCACAGCAGATTCCCCTCCCCTTACTGCTCTAAAAACTAAAGATGAGGTATTTACTTCAGTGTTCAAAATAAGGGCCAAGGCTCATTTTCCACTCCCTTAACATGGGTTTAATGCCAACATGGTGACAATTCCCTTAGTCCTGTTGTAATAACCTCAGTGGACTTAATCCAGCACATGGCTGATGGTGAAGAAAAATCAGGCTGTGTCAGTATTGATAGCAGCTCTTGTTGTATTAACAGTCTTAGCATCCTACCCTGGTTCTTTCATATTTAGGAAACCAAATCTAAATTATTTAGGCCCTTGATATGAGCAAATGTTTGGAAGGTTATTTTTTGGGAAATATAGCTGGTTTTACTCTCTTTTTCTGGTAGGTAGCTTTGGCTTGTTACATTTAGAGGTTTTTTTTAATTCAGTTGTGCTTTTTTAAAGAAGATATATTTTTCCATTTAGAAATAACTCTACGGCTAAATGACAGAATGATCGATAAAAATCAATGGGGAAAACATCAACTCCTAGGAGAAAATGTGGACACGTTAGAAAGTTATTTTCAAAACTCTGCCAGAATTTAGTAAACCGTGTTTTAGAGGCATTATCCTCAGAGGGGAGATTAGGAGTGAAGGAGGAGGCAGTCATCAGCTAGAATATTCCTGTGGACTCTGTTGCTGTAGTGTTTCAACTCCTCAAAACCTCTAATGAGATTTTCTTCAGATAACTACTGATTGCTGTTAGATTGGATTGGATTACATTAGATTAGTGTTGCTCCAGTTTTACAGACAGTGGAACTAAGAAACAAGGACAGCAGGGACCAGAATTTGAAAGATATTTAGTCACTTACATATTAAAACATGACATTTGGTGGCCTCTGCACAAATATCTGCCATTACATGAGAGGTGGGAGCTCTTTGTAGAGTTTTTCTTTTTTTTTTTTTTTTTGAGCATCCTAGGGGTGCTTTCCTGAAACTTAGGCCATGTAATTTGGAAGCCCACCTAACTCTCCTGCCTTCTTCTGGGCAGTCTGTGGAAGGGCAAAGGAAAAGAGTCCAGGCTTCACCATTGTCTATCAATAAACCAACCGCTCAATTATTTTTCCTCTGGCTGGCAGAGGAAGGTGTTTGTACTCAGGTGGTGTAGTGGCATCCCTGGAGACCACTAGCCATTGCTGGTGGCCTATATATCTTCGGAAATGTGGGTTTCTATCTTGCATTGATTTCAGTAGGCTTACACATCTAAACACTTCAAATGCTCTAGCCCTTTAAAACTCCTCCTGGATGATTTTTGTTTAGCAGTATCCACTGCCATCAGGAATAACAGTTTCATGGGCAACTCCTTGCTTCCATCTTTTAACTAAAAAAATGCAATCCATTTTGCACAAATGAAACACTTAAACCATGGTTTCAGGTAAATTTAAATTTGGCCTTTGAATTATTTTTAAATTATCTCAGATAAATGGATGGCATTTGTAAATACTAATTTTGTGTAGTCAGAATTGGGGACCATACATGATAATGGGAGGATGCTCCACAGTGGTATTGAGGTGAAATTTTGCAAGCTAAGTCTAAAAGTGCCATCAGCTTCACTGTCACTAACTCTGGAAATAAATAACGTGCATCACCAATGAATTACGTGACTTCAATAGTACTCAGAGCTTTAGAATCATAGAATCATAGAATAGTTTCTGTTGGAAGGGACCTTCAAAGGTCACCTAGTCCAACTCCCCCTGCAATAAACAGGGACATCTTCAACTACATCAGGTTGCTCAGAGCCCCGTCCAGCCTGACCTTGAATGTTTCCAGGGATGGGGCATCTACCACCTCTCTGGGCAACCTGTTCCAGTGTTTCACCACCCTCATTGTAAAAAATGTCTTCCTTATATCTAGCCTGAATCTACCTTCTTTTAGTTTAAAACCATTATCTCTTGTCCTATCACTACAGGCCCTGCTAAAAAGTCTGTCCCCATCTTACCTATAAAACCCCTTTTAAGTATTGAAAGGCCTCAATAAGATTTCCCTGGAACCTTCTCTTCTCCAGGCTAATCAACCCCAACTGTCTCAGCCTGTCCTCATAGGAGAGGTGTTCCATCTCTCTGATCATTTTTGTGGCCCTAATCTGGACCCACTGAACAGATTTGATAGGACCGAGTTACTCAAGGCCTCCTATGTGTCCAAGGGCAGTGGGGATCTCGAAGAAAAGGGTTTCTCAATGTCCACCTATAATCACTGAGAGATTGAGCTGGGGAGGAGGTTAAAAGCATGCCTAAAACACAGTTGAGATTTGGTTTCTCCCATTAACACTTTTCCAGACATGCTTTAAAAGAAAGGCATCAGCTTTCCCTAGCTCTCTGGGGAAAAAAAAATGTTGATGTGTCCAGGGGAGGACTGGGCAGTGTGAATCTGGAGCAGGTGGGGGTCTCCTCTTGGCCCCAAAGGAGAGAAGGGTGCAGAATTCAAGATGTCCCATTTTTTTTAGCTTTACCTGGTAGGCTGCTGCTGAGCAGTTTCAGGAGGTTTCAGGCTACTTTTCAGGAAGTCCCTGTGCAGTAAAATGACAAGATCCTATTCTGAAGTGCTTAATTCTCTGCAAGGCAGTACATATAATCTAGGGTTTTGGACATTACCAATGTTTTGCCCTGTTACTAAGTTTGCTATGGACTCTTCACACTAAAAATTATAAGCAGTCTTCCTGTGCTTACTACATATTGTAAAATATCATATATATCACACAGGTAAGGAACACTGGTGCCCTGAACTCCTATGGGATGAACACAGAATACTACTGGTTGTTTATTATTTGTAAGGTTGCAGTCCTGCAAAGGGGGTTTTGTGGGATCTCCTGTTTCATCTGGTCAGGTCTGACAGCTTTCTGTGTGGCATGACCATGATATGTGAAAAGACAGAAATCCTTCACTTGACCTCTGCTGAGCAAAACTCCTTGACATTTAATTAGCTCCAGTTTGCAAAGCCCTGGACAAAAGTCACTGAGAATCTCCCTCCTTCGCTTTATTCCCATGTTTGCTGCATGCAGAGAACAGGAGCAGAGGACTGTATCGTGACCTGAGTGTTTTGGGTTTTTTGCTGAATGCTACTTGGCACCTTTTCACGGAGGACCTCCATTGCCCGGCACTGTTTATGGGTGTGGAAGCAGAGATGCCTGTCTTGAGTGAAGCTCTGAGGTCTCCTCATTCAAGCCCAGGTTTTTGTTCACTTGGACTCATACATGCTGTGCTATTCACTAGATTGCTCTGCTGCTCCTTAAAATATTTTGATCATGAGACTTTGGCATTTTCTTCCCTTTGTAACATCCCTGTCTTCCCATTTCTTTCATTATATAAAGGAAAAAGGGCAGTGAATGTTTTTGGAATTCATGCATGCTTAATTTTCTGTAAGCTGACTTGTATCCAACATTAAAGAGTCTTGCTGTCTAACCAGGCACAGTGCTTCTGCAAAGCTGCCTCTTCCTTCAAATAAAGATCAGAAAGACAGCAGGCTGATAAAACCACGCTGTTTAGGAATGAATAGCATGTTTTATTGAACCAAAACAAGGGGGCTGCAGTGTTGCACTATTGGTGTGCATCATCTTCACTTGTGCATTGGTTGCGCTCATGGATTGATAGCTGGCAGTAGCTGGCTGCTAGTTTAAGATCACAGCTGTGCCCTGTGCTTGAAGGCAAAGGTTCAGAAGAACATGTGCGTGTTACATGAGCAGTTACAGCATATTTTCACCTTGATCTTTGGGTATAGCCAAACACAACAAGGGAAATTCAGGAAAGCACAGGGAACAGAGATGGCTTCAAGGCTGCTCAAGCAGGCACTAGCTTCCAGCATCCTAAGAAACTACTGCAACAGCCAGAGATCAGCAGTAATGGACCAGTTGAGTCTCAACACTGTCACGATGCTGAAATGTTTAAGCTGGGACACAGGCTACCTAACTCTGGCATGCCATTCCCAGCAGAAAGCTTCCCTTTCTCCTCCCCTCTAGCATGAGCTTTGTGTGTGAAACCCTGAGGCCAAAGACGAGTTGCAGCACTGTATTTTTGCAGCCAAGGCAGCTCTTCTCAGCAGGGCCCTTTTTGCTCTCTGGGTGACTGCCAAGCATCGCAATCCCCTCCTGCCACAGCATGTCACAGAATGCATGTCCACCCATTTACAGTTTGGCAAGCTCCCTGTGCTCTTTGCCCCTCACAGCACCCCAGTGATGGAGATCCTGATCTCCAGGGGGTCAAGTCAAGAAGTCTTCACGTGCCAGTGGCAAGTAGAGGCTGTTGTGTGACGTGTGATATCTAGCACTCCGTCCACCCCCTGTGCTACTTTTAAGGCTCCTTCTCTCCACATGCTCTGAGCAGAAGGTCTCAAGCCTGGCTGAGAATAGGGACTGTTCCGTCTAATTTGGTTTTATCTTTTGGCAGCAGCAAATTAACTATTTTCTAATAAAACCCAGATATAATAGTAAGTTGCATACTGAATTCTGTGCCTTTCTCTTCTTTTTTATTTTTTGTGGTGTTATGGAGAAGCTATATGATTTTTTTCCCTAGCAAAAATAAACATTGTTGGTCCTGACTATTCCATTTTTGCCTGTCTCTTGATTTGTAGGCTGTGCTATAGTTTCAGTTCAGTTTCTGCTGATATAGTTAGCAATTGTGGTGGGTTTGCATATTTTCAAGATGAGAACCTATGTCAAGATATCCTTTTTTTATTCTCTTCAGCTTTTCAACTTAGATCTTGGCCTTTCTTTGGTAGGTTGAATGGCCAATATTTGCACCCATTGACTGCTGTCTTGGCATTTGAGGGGTTTGGGTTCCCAACCTGAGATTCCCCCTGTGAGGTGACTGTTTCTAGAAGGTCTTTAGCCTCCCACAGGAGAAGAATGAGGTCATTTATTCAGCAAAGTTAGGTAGCTGCATATCGCTTTTTAAAAATCCTAACCAAAGTATGTATACATATTTTTTTCACTGTGGAATTAATCTATTTAGATCTTTAAAAAAATAGCTCCCTTTCATAAGAGGAAAGCACTTACCATGACATCCCTTTCATCCTGCCCCTTTCCATCTGAAAAGGCTTAAGTTGCAACCTGTTTGGTTTTCACTTACTCTGTAATTCTCTTTTAAAGTTCCTTTCACGGTGCACTGCAGAAGGAGAGAAAAAAAAAAGAAAAGACATGGAGAGATTTTATATGCTAAGGAGGCCACTTCAGACAGAGGCAATTAATTGGCGTTGTACAACTCATACAAGAAAATCGGGCAATGTGAACTGAAGATTGGTCTTTGAAAATGTGGTTAACAGGCAGAGCTTGAAAGTCTCCTGCTGCAACAGACTGGGCTGAGGGCATGGTGATTTGATCCTGAGCCCTAAGCAGTTTCCTTACTGCAAACTGAGATGAGGACCTTGGTTCCCTCCATCCTCAGATTGACAGGTATGGGGTAATTTTGTTCCATTCAGCATGAGAGGCAGCTCTTACCTAAAGGTAGTCTATTATTATTTTTTTCTTTTTTTTTCCATACCAGTACCTACTGAATTATTTTTGAGGTATTTATCAAAAAAAGAGCGTGAATGTTTCCCACCATAATAAAACAAGTTCTCTGGGCTACGCTGAAGATCCCTGACTGTTTTACTCATTACAGCTGTGCAAAGCTGATGAGAAATGCTGCCAGACAAATCCTCCGCTGCCTGGAGTAGCCTGTTTGAGAAGGGTGAGCGACTTCCCATGGGTGCATGGCTACTGAAATCAGCCCTACGCTCCTGCTGACCGTGAGCTTACGATTTAATTCAGCTCACTGGTTGGTAACTCAAACATAAAGAATAGTACCCATCTGTATCATCTTTCTTTGTTTGTGCAAGAACATGGCCAAATTCTTTGCTGGTGTCGGTGTTGCTGCAGTCAGTGGAAATGTGCTTGTTCACACTAGCAGAAGTTTTGGCACAGCTTCATTGTAAACTGTAAGACACCCCCAAAGAGGGCTCATGCACGTGCTGAGAGCTACAACTGCTCAGCCCCAAGAGGGAGAACGTCCATTAGGGGTGGAGGACTGGTTGGATCCACCTCAAAGTCCAATCATCCAATAAATGAAATGGTAAAATGGAGAAAAACAGCTACTAATGCCTCTGCAGATTAAAATACTGGGAAAGGGTCCTACTCCAGGAGTACCAAAGATATACAGATTGACTTCACTGTGACTTGGGCCTAAATCATCTTTGAGCACCTGGGCAGCAGTCCAGTAGAAACCAGATTTGTGCTCTACACAACAGATTTTCCCTGGTTCATCCTGAAATTACATTTCTGGGGTATATTTTATGCATATGAAATATTGCTAGGAAAGCCAAGATAGAAAATTCACATATACCTTCTCAGACAGGAGTTGGGAGGTCTCTGTCTACGTGTGATTTTTTTTCACCTTTTTTTCCAGACTCAAACCCAAGTGTAAACCCAAAAGCTTGGGGTTGTCATGCAGATTTGTGACATACCTTGCAGACTGGCAGGACTATAAGGCAAGAAGTGATTTACTGTCTTTCATCAGTGCAGTTTTTCACTGTGAGAGGAATTATGTGTGTCCTTTGTTTAATACAGAAAGTAATTCAGCCTGCTACTCTATGTTAAAAATTAGAGATTAGCTAAGGCTGCAACATTCCTTTAAACTGAAGGACTCTGAGTGCGGGGTCCAAAATGGCAACCCTCACACCATTGCAACCAACTGGGGAATAAGCCAGGCCAACCAGAGCAGTAACACATGTTCCTTAGCTGCCTCCCAAGATGAGAACCAGAAGACCAACTACCTCAAGTGTATGTATACCAGTGCACGCAGCCTCGGGAACAAACAGGAGGATCTGCAGCTCTGCACCCAGTCAGAAAGTTATGATTTCATAGGAATAACTGAAACATGGTGGGACAACTCACATGACCGGAGGATCATGATGGACGGCTATAGGCTATTTCATAAAGACAGAGAAGGAAGAAGAGGAGGGGGTGTTGCTCTCTATGTTAAAGGAGAACCTTGAATTTATAGAAGTCAGCTATGGTGATTGTGGAAGCCCTATTGAATGCCTCTGGGTCAAGATCAGAGGGGTCCTCTCCAAGGGTGATCTTATGGTAGGTGTCTGCAACCAAACTCCAAACCAAGATGATAAGACCAACAAAGCAATATTTGCGTCACTTAAGCAAGCTTTAGGTCAACAGAACCTGGTTCTTATGGGTGACTTCAACTACCCAGACATTTGTTGGAAGAAGAGTACAGCAGCTTACATGTCATCCATCAAGCTCCCTGAAGACATAGAGGACTGCTTCCTCATACAAATGCTAGATGTGCCAACCAGGAATGAGGCACTGTTGGACTTGCTACTCACAAACCAAGAAAACCTGCTTTGTACTCAGTTAGTGATAGCCTTGGCTGCAGTGATCACAGTATTGTGGAGTTTGGAATTCTGCTGAGCACTCTGAAGGTTAATACTAAGACAAAGTTTTTAGATTTTAGAAAAGCAAGCTTCAGCTCACTCAGAGCTCAGTTGGGAGGGATTCCGTGGGAAGCTTCCATGGAGGATAAAGGAGCTAGCGAGTGCTGGGAATTTTTCAAGAACACTCTCCTGGAAGCACAAAAACAGTTCAGCCCCTGTAAAGGCAAGGGAAGTAGGTGGAGCAAGAGACCTCCTTGGCTTAACTGCGAGCTTCTGAGTCGCTCAAAACCACAAGAGAAGCGTACCAGAGATGGAAAAGCAGACAAATACCTGTTTAAGAACTACAAGGGCATTGCCAGGGTGTGCAGAGATGCAGCTAGAAATGCAAAAGCTCAGCTTGAATTGAAATTGGCCAGAGATGTCAAAAGCTACAGGAAAGGGTTCTTCAGGTACGTAAACAACATGCAGAAACAGAAGGAAAATATTGGTCTGCTGTTAAACAGGAGAGGTGAATTAGTCACCAACAATGCTGAAAAGGCAGAGGTTCTCAACATGTTCTTCACCTTTGTCTTTACCAGCACTGTTGGGCCCCAGGCCTTAGGAACAAAAATCCAGGTTGATGCAAACCCAGACCCACCATCTGTGAAGGAAGAGTTGGTATGTGAGCTATTGCAGGAGCTTGGCCCCTGACAATATCCACCCAAGGGTGTTAAGAGAGCTGGCTGATGTTGTTGCAAGGCTGCTCTCCGTAATCTTTGAGAAGTTGTGGAGATCTGGGGATGTCCCAGAAGACTGGAAGAAGGCTAATGTCACTCCTATCTACAGCAAGGGCTTAAAGGAGGATCCAGGAGATTATAGGCCCATCAGTCTTACTTCGGTCCCTGGGAAAGTTATGGAACTACTCCTCCTGGGGGCTATCACAAGTCAAGTGAAGCACGTGACTGGGAAAAGCCAGCATGGATTCACCAAGGGCAGATTGTGCTTGACAAACCTGATCTCCTTCTACGACAAAGCAGCCTGCTCAGTTGATGTGGGGCGAGTGGTGAACATTGTCTACCTGGATTTCTCCAAGGCTTTCGATAGGGTTTCCCACAGCCTCCTCCTAAAGAAAACGATGTGTTACGGTCTAGACAAGTGGGTGAGGATCTGGCTGACAGGTTGCACCCAGAGCATGGTGGTAAATAGCTCCTTTTTGAACTGGCAACCTGTCACAATTGGGGTCCCCCAGGGATCGATATTGAATCTAATGCTGTTTAGTATCTTCATAAGTGATCTGGATGATGGCATCAAGTGTACCCTGATGAAGTTTGCTGATGATACCAAACTGAGTGGGGAAGCGGACACATCAGAAGGGAGATCCACCCTGCAGAAAGACCTGGAGAGGCTGGAAGAGGGGTCTAACAAGAACCTTATGAAGTTCAACAAGGACAAGTGTAAGGTCTTGCACCTGGAAAAACATAATCTGGGAGTGCAGCACAGGCTGGGATCTACCCAGCTGGGGAGCAGCTCTGTGGAAAGGGACCTAGGGGTCTTGGTGGACAAGCTCAATATGAGCAGTGTGCTGCTGTGGCAAAGAAAGCCAACAGGTTGCTGAGTTGCATCAACAAGGTCATCACCAGCAGAGATAAAGAAGTCATTATCTCTACTCAGTGCTTGTCAGGCCCCACCTGGAATACTGTGTTCAGTTTTGGTCCCTGATATACAGAAAGGCTGGAGAGGGTCCAGAGAAGGGCCACAAAGATGACCAAAGGACTGGGAAGCCTGCTATATGAGGAAAGGCTGAAAGAACTGTGTTTGTCCAGCCTTGAGAAAAGAAGGCTTGGGGGAGACCTTACCACCATGTTCCAGTATTTGAAGGGTGGCTACAAAGAAGATGGAGACTCCCTTTTTATAAGGAGTCACATGGAAAAGACTACAGGTAATGGATACAAGTTACTCCTGCGGAGAGTCTGACTGGACAGAAGAGGAAAATTTTTCACAGTGAGCACAATCAGCCATTGGAATAATCTCCCCAGGGAAGTGGCGGATTCCCCAACATTGGACACTTTTAAAATTCAGCTGGGCAATCTTATCTAGACCATGCTTTTGCCAAGAAAGGTTGGACCAGATGATCCTTGTGGCCCCTTCCAACCTGGTATTCTATGAATTCATCTTCGCATTCTTAGGTTTTTCTATCTGATGTTTTTCGGGGGCTAATGATGCCCATGGAGCTGGCAGGGTTCAAGCACTGTCTGGTTCAAGTACTGATGGGCAATTGGAGGACATTGTCCTCCTTAACTTGCCTCAGAGAAGTTTTGGGCTCTGTCATTTGTCCTGGTGTATATCCTCTCTTGAAAATAAATATCTCGTGTTCCAAATACTCTCTCTTCTTCTCACTTTCCTAATCAGTGTGGTTTTGCAGGTTAATTACAGAGATTTGTGGTGGTTAATTATACGGGTTAGTTGCTCAGGAGTTGTTGACCTGGAGACATTGCTTCATTGGTAATGAGTCTGAGCTTGCTTGCTTGCTTGCTTTCTTTCTTCCCTTCTTTCTTTTTTCTTTTTTCTTTTTTTCTTTTTTCTTTTTTCTTTTTTCTTTTTTCTTTTTTCTTTTTTCTTTTTTCTTTTTTCTTTTTTCTTTTCTTCTTTTTTCTTTTTTTCTTTTTTCTTTTTTTTCTTTTTTTTTTCTTTTTTTTTTACCCCCCTTAAACAGCTCCTTCTTAATCTATTCTGTTTTAAGTGTGGATTGCTGACAGGTTCAGGTCTAGTGATCTCAAGGGCTGCTTCTATTAACCAAACCTGTCCTCTTTTTTTCTAGAGATGAGGTTTGTGCTTTGGGAACTAAAGGCTGTGGGTTCAGTGCCACCTTTTATAGGACTGTTTCTAGTTTCTGGTGTGTTTTATCCAGGGATTTAGGTAGATGTCACTCAGAACAGAAAAAATTCAATACCTGTTTGACAGCTGCAGAATAAAGTCAGGCACTGTAGCATTTGAACCTGTAATACAGGCTGTCCACGCATTAACATGGCTAACGGAAGAACAGAGAATTTGCAGCTCTCAGTAATAATGCAGCACATTAGCTTCTGATTCAGTGTTGACTAAGCTGGCACAGTTTTGCCTGAAATATTTGAAGGCAGAGCTCTGTTGACCAGTCCTGAAGTTTTTCTTGCAGCACGGCTCTTGCTCTAAGCACAGCAATATGCATGGAAGCAACCCATGGCCCTGCCATGCACATAAATCTAACGCAGTAGTAACATAGAGATTTTTTTTGCCCTCTTAATATGGAGAGAAACCCACCTCAAGTCTCATACCAGCAGACTGCAGAAGTGATTAATGGTATAATTTGATCCAATCTTATTTTCTGCTCATTCAAGTTTTTTACACAAGGAGCCAGAATACATAAAAATCTATAAAGGATGAGGTTTCAATTCTGCACTTTTTTTGTGCGTGAGTCAACTGCTGAGACTGGAGCTGATTAAAAATCAGAATTTATCTTTCCTCCAAATTTTTGTCAAAATTGGTATGATTGCATAAACAGAACTGGTTTTCTCAATCTGGCTTTTCCTGATGGAAATCTGTTCCAGTGGATATCTTCTGCCAGATCTTGTTGAAGAACATATGGATCCTAAAACTGCTGTGACTGAGGAATGAGGCAGTTGTCTGTTTTTGCATTAAAAAAAAATAATGGAATTTTTAAAAATCCACAACAACAAGAGGAACCACTGTTTTGGGACTTAACATCTCTCCATCCACCTCCAGTTTCAGCTCTCGGTCTGAGCAGAATTCCTGAACACTGATCTTCCTTTCTGGGAAAACAGTTTTAGCATGTATGTAGCCATGCACATCTCTCTGGAGCAAACAAGCATCACACAAAACTAGATGCAAGAAAAAAATAAAATTAAACAAAATAAATACATTTATTGCCTGTGATGGAAAGCTGCAGGTGTGAGACAGAGGCATATTCAAACTCAAGATGCAAAGCCTGCTATCAGGGAGCTGAATGTGCTGTCAGATAAACAAAAAACACTGTAGAAGGCAGCACATTCATAGTAACATTCAGAGAGATGATCTATTCCAGACAAAAGGCAAGCATCCTAATATGTATCCTTCAATTGCACGTGCCAAAATAAGTCACGGAAGTGTACTTTCTTACAAGGAATATATGTATCTTCTAATAGCAATGCTGAATTTGGCTTATTGGCTCAATTCCATTCTTTTTACTTGTTCATGTGAATAGTATTTCTAACACAGTTAGTTAAGCAGGTTACAGTTTGTGGGGTTTTGCCAGCTTCTGTAGCGTTTCTCCCAGCACAAGTGGTCACTGGCTAAAAATCCTCCAGGGAGGGTCAAGCGTTGGCAGGAAGAAGTCCCAGTTCCCGCAGGGACTTGGCTGGGGCCTCAAGTTAAAATGGAAATGTCACTGGTTTGCTGCAGTAAAGGAGCAAAGATGCTTCTTTCCCAACACTGACATCCCAGATGTGCTTCCCACGTTATTTGAAATTCATGGAAAACAGATATTTATAGCACCATGCTCATTAAGTCAAATAGAAATGAAGTCCCAAATAGTAAGCAAATGTTTTCAACTTTCATGTGCTCAGTTGCATCAGCCTATTCTTAGCTTATTCATTCCAGGTTGTGATCAAACTGGATTAAGACATGCATTCATACGTAGTGACAAGTTTGACGCAGTGCCTTGAAAGGTGGAAGGATAGTTAACTGATTTCCACAGCTATCAAAGTATTTGCTTGTAATTAGCAATCAGAAGCCTGAAACGATTTTGTTGCAGCAGGGATAAATCTTTAAATAATGTTGGCGCATTTCCCAAAGCTGGCCTTATACTGGCCTCTGCGGTTAAGGCAAATGAACAGAATTAGAGATGAATCGAAGGAAAAAGTGGCACTGGAGAGAAAGGGGCAAAAATCAGGTATCTTTTGAGAAGATGTCTATCACAGAATCGCTTTGCATTTGAATCACAGTGAGCCTTTTATGAGATGTGTGCTAGTTGCCTTTTAAACTGCTCTAAGAACACCCCTACTGTTCATCATCCTCAAAAATAAACAACAAATAGCGTGTGAAATGTGGAATCAGAGAGGCGAAGTGTTTTGCTCACTATCTCATTGCAGGTCAGTGGCACAAGGTGGGGGGAGGCTTGTAGATCCCCAATTCCCACTGCTTAGACATTACTGGCCCTTCTCAGTAGAGGCTGACTGGAAGGGGACAGTCAGAGCCCCAGCTGGCTTTCCTGGGGTGTTTTTGATACTGAGAGCTCCTGCCGATGGATGGAGGGATGACCTGGGTGCCTCTGGCTGCTGCTGCTGAACTCAGAAATGGCAGGAAGATGTAGCTTGGAGCATTGAAGCCGTCTCTTGTTTTGGGGGATGTGCATGTGCTTTGTACCCTGGAGTGTAAGCCTGAAACAGCTTGTTAGGGGAGGTCTTACACAGCTGATTGCTAATTGTGGTAGGAGGTTTTTCTGTGCCAGGAGGGGACTGTCTCCAGCTGACCATGAACTGCAGGGGAAAAAGGCCACCTGAGTGTGCAGATCAGATTTCAGCTGAGCTCTGGAGAAACATGGGTGCTGCTCTCAGCCCTGGTGCAACTCATGGCTCTGGCAGGGACCAGGACGGTGGAGGGCCCTGCTTCAAGTCTCCAGTGTGTTAGTGGGACGGAAAAGGACTTAACTGCAAGGTTCAAGCAAACAACTTATTTGAACTTCACTTACAGACTTAACATGCCACTATTGCAAGTTTTACAGATACAATGGAGGAATGCACTATTGCAATTTTTTAAGGCAAGAGTAGTACATTATTACAACCACAAGTGATTCACAGACAACCACAAACGCATTTACAAACTTAAAGCATAAACAATATTCACTTACCCCTCCAGGTAAGGGCTCTCAATCCCAGGGAAGTTACCTTGACCGGCGTCCCGATCAAGGGGGGGGAAGGGTTTCCTTCGCAAGCCAACTGCATAGTTAGAGAAGTGACTCCCCCCATTTCCAACCTGAATCTTAGAGTTTTTATTTCCTGACTTGTGGAATGGTGTATATGACTATGTCTGAGTGGATTATAATGTATGCCTAAATGGATTATATATATCTGAGTGGAGTTTCCCCTTATCTTTCCTTTGTTGGTCTGTGATTGTTTGAATAGACAAGGTTGTCATTTGAAACTGAAGCTGAAACCCTCCAGGTTTTGTTGTTTGTTTTTTTTTCTTACCTTGCTCCCTCAGCAACTGAATAGTGGTTGGATTGAGACTCAGGGCGTACTATTTGTTAAGGGATTTCAAGGCTCTGTTCAGGTTTTGGTTCTTTGAATGGTGCAGCCACTGCCCTGTTTACTTTAGGGTTTATCAGACAACCCAGGGCTAAGCTGTCTATACAGCTCCCCGTGAATCATCTCTGCAGAGAGACAGGGCCTCAAGGCAACCCAAGGCTGGGTAACTTTTGTAACCCTCCAGGAGTCACCTGCGTGCACTAGACACGGTGAAACTCATTTGTGAACTACGAGCTGGACAATCCACACAGTTGGGCAAGACAATGACCATCACCTTAAATGAGTTCTGCTCTCTTCTGGACCAAGTCCGTTGGTTCTCTGTCAACAGAAGACTGAATTACCTGGTGTGGCCTGAAACCTGGGTGCCAGCAGCTGGCTGCAAGTCCTGTGCCCCTGCGGTACAACTCGTTCCTTTCCCTGCTGCACTCCTCATGTTAGAGCACTCTTCAGATTGCTACCCTGTAATCTGCCAGCAGCAGCTTTTGGAGTGAGTATTAGTGGGAATGAATTAATTGTCCCTGGTATCCCTAGGCACAGTGCTCCTTTCTCTGCTGCTGTTCCTTACGTGGTCTCTTCTGTAACGCCTGGTCCTTATGGAGAGGCAGCAGGAGAAGGGTACATGACGTCCCTGTGCAGAACAGCCTGCACATTTCTGTTCCCTTAGACTGACAGGCCGCCTCTACTCCAGTAGACTAAATGTGCCTGGGACAGTTCTCAGACACTGAAGCCATCTGGCATAAACTGCCTGCATCTCTATGGCTAACCTCTTGGAGCCTCCCAAAAAGGGTGCCGATTGCTTTTCAGCAATCCTTTTCAGCAATTCACCTGTGTTAAGTCCCAGGCTGCACCCAGGAGTTGCTTGGGGGAGCACTAGGTGGCAAGGGCCAAACCCATGACTGTGTTAACAATTTAACTTTATAAAGACCTTAGTACTAGTGCCCACAAATGGTGCTTAACACTGGTTAGTTTATTAGCACAGAGACACGTGGCCCCTTCCCTTTTTTATTTCAGGGGACTGGTCCCACAGTCATGCCCAGTGCTTCTGAGTGCACAAGGGGCAGGAAGATGCCAACACTGTCAAGCCTTAGTGAAGAGAACAATCTTTTCTTAAAATCATGCCATTTCCTGATTTCTCTACCTGGCTCCAAGCTAGGACTAAAATCCAGAGAAAAACCTCTCCTGAAGTGTTTTGCTTACTCTCACAAGTCAGTAAGTAGTTTCATAGCATCTTTAGAGAGTAGCAAAATGAAAGGATTGAAAATGAACACTGGCATCCTAAAGGCACCTTGGCTTTTTTCAGCATCTTTTCAAGGTAGCCATTCTGTTAGTTAGATATTGGAGGCACTTGGGCAGAGCTTCTTCTTTAAAGACCCATGAATGGATAGACTATGTGTCAAAATGCAATTTAAAAATAAAAGAAGTACATAATAAAAACAATGTCATTCCATAACTCTTAGTACCATTAAACCAGTCAGCAGGGGATGTAGAAGCCACCCAGAAAAGAAAAAGCATGATAATTTTTTAGAAGAACATAGGCTGCTAAATTACTTTGCAGCTTCCAACCATCTGGGGAAAAAAATAAAGTACGCTCATCCCTGCTTGAACTGATGAATTGAAACTGCAAAAAAGACTGGGGTTTTGTATTGCTGGTCTGCATGTTAATTCAGAGCCTGGAGCTGGTGGACTCTGCATTGACTGAGCATAGTTAGCATAGCGTGCATGTTGAGAACTTGCCTCTGTGATATACTGTGAATAATTTCATTCTGGTAGAAATGGTTGCTCAATGGCATGTACAGAGAGTAAGATCTTTAGTCTGGCTTCCTGGGGAAGTGAGGTGTTACATGATCATAGCGTGTGTGTGAATGTACACTGGCTTCTCCTGCTCCTCCCAGTAGTTTTTTGATTCAACTGCCCAGTATCAACCAGATCTGATGAAAGGCCCGACAAGCTTCATGAAAATCAGTGGCTTCATAGAGGAGAAAGACTCTTTTTCTGCCTCCACCATATAAAAGGCTGCAGTATGGATTTACTTACTGGGACACTGGAGGCACTGTGCAAAGGAGGATTAATAGGAATGCTCCAGCCAAGGGAGAAGCATCAGCGGGAGTTGATACCTTGTTAGACATCAGAGAATCTAGCCATGACCCACTGAGCCACGGAAGACCAGACTTCGGTAGCTCCATTGCCCAGAGAGCTAATTCTTTTTTTTTTTCCCCCTTGTTTTTCTTGCTCTCTGCTCTTCCAGCCATCAGTATAATGCTATTTTAAGGGCTTTGGGTCATGAACAAATAAAGAAGATATGGCATCCTGCTTAAGACTTCTGGAAAGCAGCCCAGCAAAGAAATTACTAGCAAAGAAACTACCATCTAAAGCATGCTGCTTTCCTGAGGCAACAACATAATGGTGAAGCATCAGGTCTCTACATCTTCCTTTAAACTTGTGGCCATTCCTCCTGTAAGGAAAGGTTGGGCCCTTTGTGGGTGAGGAGCAGCTATTGCTGTAAGGACTGGCTGTGCCGTGACGGGGTTATGGACCTTTTGTAACACAGCCTGTGACTTGAGCCCTCAGGACCAGCAGATGAAAGGGAAGTGTGTAGTTTTTAGCAGGTCTTGCTCATTTTTGGAGTGAGCAGGTTATTTGTAATATCTAATGAGTTGCTATGAAGCGTGGGATTCCTTGGGCAAATGAGCCCTGTACAAAGCCCCAGGTCTATGGGACCTGTGGTGACGCAGGGGAGGCTGAGCTAACACTGACTAATGACCCCAGTGACAGTACAAGTGGAAATAGAAAGAAAGCAGTTTCTGTAGGAGCAGTTGGGCAGGAAAAAAAGATATCTGTGTCCGGACTTAGTGTCCTTTGGTGCCTTTCAATAGTGTGGTTATGTGTGCAAGAATTAAAAGAAAAAGGAATGGAAACAGCTAACGAGCAATTTGAGCCACACTCACAAGTTGTGATTGTACATGCGAGTGCCATTTACCTAGATACATCTTCAAATAAGGACTTCCACACTTCCTTCCTTTGCATGAGAGGAGCTCTGTGTAAGCATTCGTGAAACTATCCCACTGTCATCCTTTATCATCCTTCAAATTATTGCTCCTTATCATCCTTCATTCCCTTCCCTGTTTCTCTCCTGTCTGCTTGTCTATGTGTGCTGTCTCCTCTTTGGAATTTGGCTTGAGATTTCTGGTGCACAAGCTCTCTTTCTATTCTGATTTATATAGCACATTACACAATGGGTCAGGTACTACTTTTATAATAGTCATACTTCACACATACACACACATACACAAAGATACTTACTCTTTTTTTTTTTAATGAAAAGAGAAATATGAATTCTCTGACTTTTTTATAAAGAATTTTCCAGGTAGATTTGCTTGTGGGTTTTTGTTTTATTTTGTGGGCTTTTTTTCCCCAACTACAAGGGACTTTTATCCAGAATTTTACTGTGTTTCTCTTTTTCCCTGGGCCTGGTTGAAGTTTGGCTAATACTTTATCAGGTCCCGGATCCTGTTCCTGCCTTATTTCTTGAATCTTTTTTAACATTTGCATAATTCTGCCCAATTCCATCCCCACTGTATCCATATGGTAGCATCCTCTCCCACTTTGAACAGGTAGCTTGGATAATAGCAGCAGCATTTTACTCTTGATGCACAGACCTGATTCTCTTTGCCACAGGGAGTTAGATGCTTGGGTTCATCCAACCTTACTGACAAATTTAAGTGAGAAGGCTGGTCCCCTGCAGGCTCTCTTAATAGTCAGTGCAGTTTGATGGACATGCCCAAAAGTAATTTTTCCCACCTGATATATGAAACATTTTCCACAAGCATCTGCCCCAGAGCTTTCAGCCTTGGCCAATGCAGTGTCAGTGTCTGGCCATTGCATTTCTTGTGCTGAAAAAGGTTGCAGAACACTCATATATTAGGAAAATAGACTAGTGACATTACTGCTGTTTTGATTTCTATTATAATAAGAAATAAGGCATTTGGTAATGAGTTTTTCCACGTCTCACACGTATTGTGTTTTATGACTACGTTGCTGCAGTTTATATGGCTAACTGTATATTTAACGAACTTAAAAACAAGGTCAATATATCAACAAATAGATCATTAATGGGGATACATGAGTTACAAATGAGGAAGCGCAAACCAAGATGTTTGGAGTCACCTGAAGTGCAGTGAAAAGGGAAGCTTGTGAGAGCAAATCACCCAGGGCAGAGACTGGCTAGCTGACACAAGGCGCTGATGATGGAGCAGGGCGATTATGGTGCTGGATTGAAACTCTACCTTGGCAGCTGGGCTGTAGTTTGACCTCTTTTGGAGAGGCCATAGCTGAACTCATTGAGGGAAAACATTCCTGGGCATAGACTGTAGTTAGAGGTAGCTGCACTCCCAACTTAGTGCCTTGAGTCAAAAGCCAAAAGTCAGGTGGGATGACTCTGGATCATTTTTTATCTATTTGTACACATGCAAAAACTAAGAGCTGTGCCCTACAACTTCTGCGTGAGGCATCCATTCCATATTTTGCATCCTATATTTCTAAAACCTATGAGTATGTCTGGGATGCAAAGGAGACAGAATCTGCCAATTTGTCAAGAGAAGTAATGTTTCATTTAAGTTATTCCATTGCTGTTTAATGCATTCATCGTCACGTTACTCCTGGAAGGCAGGGAAGTCCTCCCTGCCCCTTTCTGCAATTGGAAACTGTGGCATGAAGAAGTTCTTTGTCCGAGGTATTTCAGGAGGCCTCTGCTGGAAGGAGGCTTGGATCGAGGTCCAAGGCTCAGTTCGGAATCTGTATAAGATGAGATCTTACTTGGGATCTTTACTGATGGGTTGGGACTGGCTAGAAAGGTGGGTTACTTCTGAAAAGGACGGATTCAGGACTTTGAAACAGCTTCTGTTGTAACCTCAGAGAGATGGCGGACACAGGGATGGTTAGGACCTGTTTGTGTAGTTCATTGATTTCAAGGGGCAAGAATTTAATCAATAACCAAACTTTGGGGCTGACATGCCTCAATAGAATTTTTTTTGATGAATAATACCCAATGTTCAGACTAACTTCTGTCAGCTTTTGTCTGTTGCTGTTTGTGAGTTTCTCATCCAAACCCTTTGTGTAGTTAACAGTTTGAATTTTGCAGGCTTGCTGTTCACTTTGTTTTGCTCTGCACTGCATTCTTTGAAAAAGCATGGGAGCTTTCCTCGATATGACAACCAAGAATAGGTATTATATACCCAGAGAGGTCTTATCACTCCCTTACAGTGTAGAGCAATTATAGTAGCGCTTTTGATTTATATTATATTCCCCTAGCAACCACATATTTTGTTTGCCACCTTCATTTCAGCTGCATATTGGATGACTAGTTTTGGGATTTTTTTCTCAGAGTAAAAATCCTTAATCTCGTAAACAGCTCCAAATCACTTCCTTGATCAGTGTACTAAAACTTCTCATTTTTATCATGGTTTGTCTTTTATTATTATTACTGCTTCCTCCCTCCGCCCCCCCTCCCCAAGACCTGTTACTTTCTTAGGTTTTTGCATAAACTTTAAGCTTGACCACTTTATTGATTTAATACCTGGCTGTACATTTTTTTTTAGATTTGAGAGGTTGGTATAGGTACTCTGTGTCTACTCCAAGTTCATATTTGCAAACTTACCAACCCTATCCAAGTCTTTTCTGCAGAGTGAATGCTGGCAGCTGGGAAGCATTTACTCCATCCACAATAATTCCACTGTTTGTGCTGCTGTTGAATTTCTGCTGTGAATGCCTTCAAGGGAAAATAGCATTTTCCCCCTCCCACTATCCACTGGGAAGAGAACCACTCAGAAGAGTTCATTTCTGTTGGGTGGGTGTTAATTTATTATGGTGTTCTAAATTTATGTATAAACAAATGTTAATCTGAGTGCAGGCAGCTTTTATAGTGACAAAGCCATCTGTAGGGGACTGATTCTAATTTCATTTCTTGATTTCTGTTTCTGTTTCTAGAACACAGCTATCACTCAGTCCATAGTCAGAGCAAAGGCAGGTGGGGGCAGCCACAGGCAGGATCCAGTGGCTGTTGAGATGCAACCCAGCTGGTGCTAATGTGGGAGCAGTTTTCTCATGTGAATTGCTCCAAAGGCATTCCTCCCAGTCCTGATTTCTCCATACCGTAGTTAATATCCATAGGCTCAAACCCTAAGCCTCCATCATGACAATATTTTGGCAGGTGCTAGCCCTGCAGAAGCATTCGGAGAGTAAAGAGAGTGAGCGTCAGTGTGTGAGTTAAACCTGAACTTCATTTTCCCATCACCTTTAATGATCTAATCCCATGTGGTGGAGAGTGCAGCCCAGGATCCTCTCATAAACATATCCTAATCATGAACTTAGGGATTACTCCTTGCTCTCATTTATCCAGTGGGAGCTGGACTCTTTGAGCCTATTTCAGCATCAGAGCAAGCAGCAGCCTTGGTTCGGGCGGCAGATTTGAGCATCAGTGGTGCTGAGCAGATGCATGTGTGTATGGGGGGTGTTTGGAAAGTGGGGGTATGGGAAATGACCTTTTATTCTGTCATCCATCCAAAACTATTGTGATTGTATCATTTTGGGAAGGTCACAGACAAATATGAAATCAACTCCTTTTGAAAATACATGGTAAATGTGAAAAGCAGGGGAGAATGAAGTGTGTGGGTAGAACTGGGTATTTTAGCACGGTTTCCAAACCAGAAACCTGTGTCCCTCAAGTGGAAGGCGTTGAAAAATTTTCTTGCTTCTGGGAGGCTTTCAAGAAGTGGCATTTATCCCTTTACAGTGCCATTTATAGGGCACGCCCCTTGGCTTTTTTTCAAAGAATAGTAAAAAACCAAACTTAGGTAACTTTAGCACAAGATTTAGGAGTATTTTCTCTTACTCTGCATGTTGCAGACTGTGTTTCAGACTATTTTGACTTTTGCAAGTGCTTTGCATGGATTCAAATACAGGATGCAAGGAAACAAGGAAATCAACTGGTAAAATGTAACATTAAAGCTATAGTAGGAAACACAGAAAAATATCTATGCAGTCTAAGAAAACTAATAGTTTCTGAACTGTACCACCACAGGGATATGTGACATGAGGGCTATAAATGGCCTATACAGACCAATCCCATTTCCCCCTCTTTGGCTATCTCTCAAAACAAGTAATTTCCTTTTCATACTGCTCATCTGTGTTTATAATTGGTGGCATTTGCACTATCAGGAACAACGCAGTAATTTAGCTTAATTTCAATTAAAATTGAATCAACGTTACACTAAATTCAGAAGACTAACCATTACCCTTACTCTTCATGGGAATACATTTTTCTCCTGTGACCTTGGCACCTTAGATAGTGCCCCAGGGTATTCTCTCTCATGATCTTGGTTCAAGCAAGATGATTATGGGGAGAATTTTCTGATTTATATAACAAGAAAGGAAAATGAAACCTGTATAAAAACTTTGGGCAATCTCTGGCTTAATACTAAATTATTGCTTAATGTAAAATTTATTAGCAGAGCACATATTTGTGAAAGATGGGCATGTGAGAGATTTCACCCCAGTGATGGTGCTGTGCATCCCAGCTAGAAAACTTACAGAAGAAATCTCAGATGCATTGGAAGTTTATTTGAAAATATTTCTTGTGCTTCTGTGCAGAATAAGCTTTGAAACCATGTTATAGAAAACCTTTGGATCAGGTGCTACAAATTTGAAGTAACCAGCAGTAGCAAGGTCTTTAAGAGACAGTGCAACAACCTGACAGAGTGAATAGTCCTGAAAATCTCACAGCTTTAATTTGTAAATCATTTCCTTGGAGAGATGCCCTTTCCACTGGGTGTTTTCGTATATTGCAGGAACTCATGCTTGACTTCTTCATGCTGGCTGATGACTAGCTTCTTTCAGCCCATACAATTTCAGTGTAGGTGTGGAGTAAGACCTAGTATTCAGTAAGGTGCAGAGTAAGACCTATCTTCAGTACCAGGGGACTCCTGAACAAACATCTATCCCACTATCTTGGTTGTTTCCCACTAACTACTGACCCTGAAATTCACAGCTCAGATTAGAGAGATTAAAAACTAGGATGAAGAGGAACATCAGATGTTCAGGTGCAAAGATGCTTTTCTATCTTTCACCCCCTCAGCCATCTCTGCTGCCCTTTTCTGCAGTCAGCAGGAAAAAATACGGATTTGTAAAGCATTTAGTTGTTGTATTCATCTCCAGGGTAATTGCATGTCTTTCAAGGCCCAGAAGTCCTCAGGGCTTTTTAACTCCTGCTGTGTCCTGGTACAGTGGAAGGATGATAACTCAAGGTGACATATTTGCAAGGCAGTGACTATTAACTGATGTGATTTAGCCTTTGGCAAGAGCCAGGTCACATCAACGGCACTTTTGAAAATCCCACCCTCTGTCTGTACCAGACATAGCCTTCAGGTGTAACTGTCATAGGCAGATAAAAAAAATCCTGAATATTATAAACCACTGATAATCTATGGTAGCATACGCTTTTCATTTTCATCTTTATAACTTTGATGTTTGGATGGTTTCATTAAATTTGAAGTGTTTGTGAGAGTTGTGCTTGGTAACTGGAACTGCGGGGTTTCAAGTATATACTTGAAGAAACTTGGATTTGGCTTCATTGACTTTATAAATTCCCCAGTCTGACTTCAAGCCAAGAGGCAGACTGGAAGAAGCAGTGATGGATGCACCCTCGCTACTTCTCTGGAAAGGAGCAAACTCTTATTCCCAGTTCTGGACCTTCTGCAGCGCTCAGCATAGCTGACGGTGCTGTTCTGCTGTCCTACAGAAGGATGGTGGCAGCACTCCAGGAAAATATTTTGTAATGATTGATGCTTTTCTTTGAGGACTGCGCACAGAGTCCCCTTGCCCTCCCTGGATTTCCACAGTGCCATAGTCTCACCCTCCCCCTGCAGAACTCAACTCAGTTGTCCCATGAAGAAGCTGCCCCGCTCCAGTGGCAGCCCTGATGTCACCTCTGATGTCTGTCTGTCCCTTCAGTTTAGGAGCTAGCTGAACCCAGGTACCAGCTTGGTAAAAGTTATATCTGTAGGAAACTTTCTTTTTTCCTTGGGAACTCTTCCATGTTACACCACTGATGAATTACCTGTCTTCCTCTCCATTTCCCATAGGAGAAATCACCTTATCACCCTGACCTCGGCAAAACGTCCCCTTCTGCTTCACAGGTGCATGCTGCCTTTTCTCTCAGATGGTCTAACTGATTAAGATACTTCGTTAAATTCTGAACAGCTGTTCTTACCTTACATTTGTCTTTGAGGATCAATGTTTCTGTGTCAGACCTGAAGAAGGTGTTTGTGTGTCCAAAATCTTGACAGTTTTTCCAACTTTATCAGTTGGTCTTCTAAAAATATCCTCTCTTGCCACAAACAGAGAGGCAGAAAGAAAAAATCTGGGGGGGCCTTGTCAATAGATGGTAGTCTTCTGCCCATGGCAAACCGTCAACAGTCTCTGCAATTTCGTTTTCCTTCCTAAACATTTCGCCAACTCTGAATGGCACATAGCAATCTCTGAGAGACAGACAGACAGACACCCTCCCCCACACTTTCCCATTTCAGGGGAGCTATGTGCCATCTTTGCCAGAAGTAATGCAGGCCTGATGGCTTATCATACACTAAATATACCTTCAGTACTTGCAACCTCTATTATCGCCACATACTTTATCTGACCTTGAAAAGAATCATGGTTTTATGCCCAGGAAAAAAAAAAAAAAAAAAATCTAGTTCAGAATGGAGCTGTAAGCCTCCTCAGCAACATGGATTACTGAAATCACATCACCTCTGTACTCTGCTCACTCCACTGACTGCCTATATAGAGCAGCAAAAGGATTATGCAACTCTAATAGATTGGCTGTCATAACAAGACCCAAAATCAGGTGAGTTTGGTCTAAATTTGGGTTGTTGTGAATGCTTTTCAGATAGCTCTCTGTACACAACTCCAGGTGTCTCAGTCTGAGGAAAATGGAGATTCATTAAAACTCAACATCAAGCTTTCTGATCTGCTTTTAATAGTTATATTACACATAATTACCTTTAGAATTGAAATCTCTAGCAGTCTCTCTGTTATAGTTTGTCTTAATTAGCATTGATCTGGACATGCTGAGCAAAAGCTAAAATTTTAGCTTTGCCTTGTTCCATTCTCCCCTTTACTAGAGTAGTTTAAAAGATCAACTTGTCAAAAAGAATAAAAGACTCTCACATATTGAGAGTTCTCATAAAAGGCCCTAAGAGCTTCTATAGAGCCATTACTGTCTATTGTGCACGGCAGATCTGTAAAATACTGACATGGGGCTATATTTAATGCACTGAACTCTGTTAACATGATTAGGAATCAGCATGTTTTCCTGTGGAATTGGGCATCTTTAGCCCCTGTCTCCAAGAAAGCCCCACTATTGTGTACTTTCCATTACTTTATTGCTTTGAAACAGTGTGTTTTGTGGAGGAAGAAAAAACGTAAAAATATGGGGGAAGAGAGGAGACACTGGCATTACAAGTATGAGTAAGCTTTGTGCCGTGACAATATATGTATTAAAATGACATCTTAAGGACAATTAATTTCTATTAAGAGTGAAAGAACTGAATGTGAAGAGACCTGAATGAGATGCGTAAAATTGCAAGAGACGGAGGAAGTAGTGGGTGTCACAAAACTGCATCAGGCTGAAAAAAAATGCACAGATGGGGATACTGAAACTTTGAAGAAAGATTGATGTGACAACAGCTGCAGGTGAATACTGAGGGGGGGGGAAGTAATTTCTACACAAAGTACTGCAACCCTTGACTTTTAAATCAGTTTACAATGGCAGGGATGCATTGGCATGCATAGGGGAAAAAAAGAACACAGAGGATTTGTGTAAAGGTAATTAAGATAATTAATCATGCTTTTTTTGGCAGTCTTGATCACTGAAAACTGAGATTATAGGAGAAAATTATCCTTTGGTATTATTTTTGTACTATCGTCTATACAGTCTGAGGGACCCAGACTATCTCAAGGAAGACATAACAAGGCCATCTTGTACACTGTGGAATCTTGGCAGTTTTTTCAAACACCTCCCCCAGCAACCCACCCCATAATGCAAGAAGAAAAAGGAAATCGATGCCATCTTAAAAAAAAAAAGAAAATTCCTGCATCAAAAAGACATTTTGTCAGCAAAGAGAAAAGTGGGTAAAAGGCCACAGAGTCCATTAAGAATTTTGCTATTATTGCCATTTTTTTTAAGTCATGTTCCAATACTGTGTGGAACTAAGAAATGCTAAAATAGCTAAATGGAACTCCTTGAGCTTAAAAAGATTAGCTTTTTATGTGGCTGATGAAAATGCCCACTATTAATATATGAAACATTACAAGCATCTTGTTTTTTCCTACTTCTTTGCTTGTTTGGGGTGCAATTCATTTCTCCTAACTGAGGGCCATGAGCATTAATTTCTCTAGGTGAACTAGTCACCAAAGGGATGATATTCAGGAAGAAAGAGACACCTCTCAAGGACTGTTTATCACTAGCTGAGACATTTAGATGAAAACTGCTGGAAATGCCCATTTCTCTCCATTGACAGTATCTGACATTGATCCTGAGGTTAGGGTGTCAGAGGATATGAGGTGAACGCCATCATCAGCCTTCATATTTAATCTGAGCCATCACAATGTTACAATCAGGGACTTTCAGGCTGTAGTTTATGCTGCTTTCTAAGGACTTTATTCAAGCCAGGTTCATTTTTGCAAGGACACTGGCTAAACTTGAGTAACTTAGTGAACCTTGTCATTCATCCCTACAGCTTTTCTCATACCATTCTGCTTCCTTCCTATTTGCTTCGGATGCCACTGTACTGCTGTGCTGGTGGTGGAGGACCTCTTTCGAAAGGTGTGTTTGCGTTGTGGGAGTGACACAACATATTGCAGGCGATGTATGTGCTTCCTGCCTTGCAGCCAAGCTGGCCAAAGTGGGATCCAGATTTAGCAAGGGCTGAAAAGGTGGAAGCAGTCAGGCAAATAGACTGAACACAGACACGGGAATCTGGGCATAGCGGGTGGTGCAGTGCCTGTCCGGTGTCCAGAAGCAGGCACAGAATAGAAGAAGAGACTACACCATGGCCCTAATGAAAACAAAACTACAGATTCTTTCATAAAGGTTTTTGCCAAAAAGAGAGGTTCAGTACTGTGAGCAGAAAACTCTTCCTTTGAATTGTATTTCAGGACATTACCTTTCCACTGTGTTCCAGGAAAAAAAAAGATTTTGTGATTTTTTTTTCTTCCTATGAATAAGCAGAATTATATCAGGGAAACATCTGACTGTCATCCACCAAAACAAAACATCAAAGATTGTCTAAGCACTTGGATCAAAAAGAACTTTGAATTTCTTTGGGTTTGACCTTAAAACTTATATAATTGGTTTCTGATGTTTTTGATAGTTCTTATCTAAATTTCGATCTTCAGAATTGCTGTCTCTTGTCTCCCAGTATAGTTGAACTTGTAAATCAGATGATAGCTCCTAGTGTAGCAACTCAGCTTCATTCATTTCATGCACCAGCCACTGTGTTACTTGAAAGTAAGTGGCAAAACAGCTTATGCTTTTGCATTATCTAAACATAGCTGTTTGAAAATGTATTCACCTACAACATCAAGAAGCTGTTCCTTATGATTTTTTTACTATTTGATCAATGTATGTGTATATAGTGGAAGTAGTTGCTGCCCTGTTCAGAAAACTTGGTCACTTTACTTCATTCGTCCATCTCAAAAGTTGTGTCCTCAGTATAACTTGTCCTCACTGTACAGTGAGAGAGTAGAACCATATCAGTATTTTTAAATTCCAATAGCATATGGTTTGTATCCTTGCGGATTCAGGAGTTTAATCTATTTGCAGAACCTTTTACATGCAGTGCTACCCCACTAATTAATATTTTTCAGGGGGTTGAATATTCCAGTATTGTGTGTTTTTTCATAGATAGACTATTGCTAATTCTTCTCTCTGTGGAGCAATCCTGTTTTATAAGTGCCCTTTCATGCTACAGGAATTCGAATTAATCCATGATTGCTTTCAGATTTTTTGGCATCACTGCTGTCACAATACTGTAGCCAAAGTAACCTAAATTAATTCAGGTCTCCTGGCTTTAGGAGCAATTTACAATAATTGATGATCGGTCCTTTATGGTTAATGCTTTTTATATGTGCTTATTTTTATTTGCTGCATTAGCTTGGCACCCAAATCTAAATGGGCAAAGTTACATAATTTTAGCAAATTTTGCCTCATACATACTGGTCATTTGACAAAATACTAGATTTGATCTAATAATCCTGTTATTTGCCTTGTTAATGTGTAAATACAGTTTCTTTCAGTACTTCCTAGCCTGACTACAGCTATTTCTCTTGCTTGCAAGTGTTGCCACTTCTGAGAACACGTTAGCCCCAAAATGTACAGAGATCTTAGGAAAAACCTCTTCCTAGCCTCACTGTGTTTAAAAGTGCCATGTATTCTTACTGTTTTATTTTTAACTAGTTTCTAATCCATGGCATTACTTTCTTTCCGAGCCTATGAGTCTGCAGAGCCTAACACAAGCCCACTGAAGCTCTTGTGTGTCTCTTTCTGTTGAAAACCAATGTTTTCCCTATAGTGTTTTCTGAGGGATTTTCTAAAAAAAAAATAAAAAATTATAAAATTGCTATGATATTGTTGTTAGTCTTATCCGTTCTGTCCCGAAAGCACTATATGACTGCAGAGGGCTCGCTTCTTCCCTCAGAAACGCCTGATGTATTGAGTGTATCTGTGCTAGTGAACTGCACAGCGCGAGGGCAGGGCCTGACAGCTGCTTCTGGTTGTCCATGCTGTTAGTCTGTTAACAGAGTTGCTGGCACAGTTTTCATCTGTTGCAGTCCCCAGAAGTGTTCGGGCATGGCTTCAGCCATAGCAGAGGCGAAAGACCTTTCCAGTGGGCTGTCAGCATACGCTCCCTGTTTTGGAGGAGCACGGGACTTCAGCGGGATGGATGGAACTGTGCTGCTTGGCCTCCAGAGAGGACACCATTCAGTGGGTTATTTTATCTTTTTGCATAGACATAACTATGCAAACCGGTAACGAAACAAGCAGTTCTAAGCCGTGTATTTTGCCTAGCTTTGTGTACCACCATGGGCTGATGCAGAAGACAATGTTGCACTTGATGCATGAACTGGATGCTAGGGAGTTGAGCACCTGAGGAAAGGTTGGCAGAATTGCCACTGACTTCTAGATACTAAGAGGCACAGAAGCAAAAGGGAATGAGTTTTGATGTCCTGTCCTTCAGTCTTTGTCTCCAGACTGCCTTCCTACTTATAGCTCGGTAGGCACAAAATGTCCTGGGCTGAGATCATGACGGGGTCATCCTCCAAATGATCTATGCAGGATGTTCAGTGGTGCTTTTAAAACTGATGGTTGCCTTTTTAGTTAGTTGGACATTATGCATAGGCGGTTGGCTGAAAGAAAGATGATATCCTTCACATGTATCCTTTAAGGGAAGAACCTGCTATTTCGCAATTTAAGCAGGAACAGTGACGTTCACTGTCAAGTGATCCACATAAAAAACCACCCAAAACCCCAAACAAAAACCACTATGTAAAAACTTCAAACAGAAAACACAACATTGCAGGGAGTTTTCAATTATATGATTTCACTTTTCAAAGATAAAATTAAGTACCAGACTGACGTTTAGACAAGAGACCATTCTTGCCCCAGAATAACCCTATTTATAAAGGGCAATTGTTTTCTGTCCATATATGCTACATCTGTTGAAAACATTTTTTGGTAGTCCCTTAAGTCACACAAGGTGCATTTTCAATTCCCTCCGAAAGGGACTTACCTTTAAAAAAAAAACAACAAAAAACCCCACAGTGAAACAAAAACCCAACAAAAAAATCCCCAACCTCCTCCCCCTAAACCCTGAAAACAGAGAGAACCTGCACCCTGAGGGTGGGACTGTGTTGAGTATTTCAGAGCATGTGAAAGAGCAGAGTCCTTCTCTCCACGATTTCTCAGCAAACCTGCCTGCCTCAAAATGCTTTGTGTTGGAAAACGGTCTAGGAAAATGAGACATTTTGGTTCACCAGGCTCATGTTTTTATAAAGTAGTCATTCAAGTGGCCAGAGTGTGTTTCCATTCCTTAAAATAAAATAATTTACAAGATCTATTAACAGGTGGGTTGAGAAGTTCATGGAATAAATGTAGTTGTGCTATTCTATGTACACCTCCACAAAGGAGTCAGCACTTTATCAAGGCACAGGCCAGTGTAGCCAGGGTGTATGATTTACCAAGAAAAGATGTCACTGAAGTGAGAGGCAGGAGGAGAGTTGCCTTCTCAGGTAGCTGGAAGTGAAGAACAGTCGGAAACGGGTAATCGAGAACAGCTCCTGTCCTCCAGACTGCCACTTATCTCCATCGCCTTCACTCGGAAATTTATGAACCACCTAACTTCACAATTTTGCTTAAATCTCCTTGAAACACTCAAATGTTTGGTGTATAAAAATATGAATTAAGAAGGAAATACAAAGAGTTGTAAGGAAATGCCATGGTTTGCTTCCCTCAAAAAAGGCCGTGCCCTTTCACAAGGATGGTGCTCTTGCACTGGCTTACCTTTGTCTTTCACCTCCATTTCTTCTACCCTAAGCATCTTAGCACCACACCACTTCGCTTGTACTAATGAGCTCTGTTGTGTGTGTCTTCAAATATAACTCCTGCATGCAGGGACCTTTTCTTGGTGTTTGGAAAGTAACATGGGCGTCAGTGGCACTGCATAATGAAATCACTCAGAAAAAAAAAATCATTTTGGATTTAGAAGCCATCATGATATACCATTCAATCAGGAGCTGAATTAACACCTCAAATTACTTGGGAACATCGGGCTGTAAAGGACATCTGGGGCTGAGGCCAGCCCCTTGCCGTAGCCAGCCTCTGTCAGATAAACTCTTTCATAAACTAATTAGCTGATCCATCTTAGAACAAATTAGGTCATTTGCTACCATTTCTCCCACTGGGAAATTGTTCAAGAGCCTCACTTCTCTCTTGCTTTGAAACTTTCTTCTCATTTTCAGCCTCAGTTTATTCATGGCCAGTTTATATCCATTTGTTCTCGTGCCAATGTTGTCCCTTAGCTTAAATAGCTCTCCTTCCTCTCTTGTTGTATTTCTTGATGTATTTATAGACAACATTCATATCCCCTCTGAGCTTTTGTTTTACTAGGCTGAACAAGACAAGCTTGTCTCTTCTCGTAACACAGGCTCTGTGTTGGCATGATCGTTTTCATCGTTCTTCTCAGAACCTGGTCTTATTTGTATTTGTTTCACCTCTTTGTGTATGGTGACAAATGCAAATAATTGACAATAAGAGCAGTCATCTCTATTCAAGGTTCAATAAAGAAGAAATAATCTGCATCAAAAATGGGAAATAATGCCTGCAGTAGATGAGGTTGCAGTATTTCTTATTTTTGGTAGCATTTATAAAATTATGAGCTTATTTAAAACACAAAAGAAAACCCATTCCATGCTTTAGAAAGTTTACACGTTGCTTTCCCCCACTATCTGTATCTAATAGTATGGGTTTTTTTGCCCCTTGTGGCTGATGTTTTCTCCTCCAAGGCAGTTTTTCAAGCCATTGGTTTCTTTTTCAGTATCTGAGGTAGACGCAAAGGGGGGATTGGGGGAACTTGTGCATCTGTGTGGCCACGTGTCTCTTCAGTAGACTTTGAAAGGACGTTTCCCCTTTCTACCCCTTCTTCGTGTGCAACTGTATGCCGGAGAAGGAGCTGCTGTGTATTTGGGCAACATGCTGTCTCATTCCAGTTAACACTGCAGGTTTCCTCCTGTCCCCGTGCACAGGTTGGTGGCCTGAGCGCTGCCCTCCGCTCAGAAGGGTTGAGAAGCTGTGACAAAGATGTGTCACGCGGCTTGGGACTCGTGGCGTGCCAGCAAAGGGACACAGGGAGCACGGAGGTCACTTTGGTCTCTCGAGTAAATCCAAGCCTGGAGACTGGCTTCGTCTTTGTCAAACAGATACAGTTCTCTTTCATGCCTTCACATGCTCCCAAAAGCATGTCCCGAAAACTTCATTATTTCTTACTGTAGTTATCACATTGTGTTTGTTCTAGGGCAAGAACCAAAAATGTGTGAGATACATATGAAAACAGTTTCAGGGAGTTTATATTCTGATACTTCAGCACTGCATAGATTTAGGTATCTATTTCACTTTAAAAAATGTATGTCTTTTAAAAATACATGTAACATTTAGAAACGTATGTTCATCTGCTTCAGGTGAAGCAACTGTGAAAGCCTTTGAAGAGTCAGAGCCTAAAAGATGCACATAGCTGAGGTTCTTTGGGAGATGCAGAAAAGGTGTTAACACAGATTTACTAATTCAGTTACACAAACTCTCCACATGCTCTTCTCCTTATACTAAGAAATGTGACATTTATGGGCCTTGCTGGTGAAGTAGGACTCTAGAAGGGACTTAAAACCGGATGCTTCAGGTGTGGGAGATCATTTAATGTGTAGGAGCTAGCGAGAAGGCATATACAATATTTCACAAAAATTGGTGAAATCATGTGTTATTCCTTCCTCTCTTCATATTCCTGACACATGCCATCATCAAATGGCCATTTCACATACCCAGCATCTAGTCACATCTCTGTTTCTCATCTAAAATGCTTTCTTTCTGTTTTGAGCAGTTTCTAGACTTTAAGAGGACTCTCAATTAGAGATGATCAAAAACATTTCAAATGTAACAACCATCAGGAAATACAGCTTAATCAAAGTAGACACATTTTGCAGGAACAAATTGGTTTCAGTTCTGATACAATTTTAAATGGAGAATGAATGTAAATGAATCATGTCAGCTTTGTTTCATTTAAATATATGAAATATTTCATTTTTACTTTACTGTTTTGATTCATTTTGTTTCAACTGTCATACTGTCAGTCAAAACACTGTTCATATTGCTGTTCATTGTGTTTCTATTTATATTTAATATTTAATTAAAATGCTTTGGACTTGGAAATTTCCTGTATTGTGGTGGGCTTTTTTTTTTTCTGTTAGTTTTGTGTTGGTGATAAATTTAGATGGTCAATTTGTCTTTCAAATTCAGAATTTCCTACTTCCAGCAATAAACTTGCAGTGAGCCCCTTCTCCGTATTTCTTATGCTGCATGGGGAATACAGCTTCCCAAGAGTTTGATTTTATTACCGAATGATCCAGCTCAGTCCTGCTCAGACAGCCTTTGGCACTGTTCATCCAGATGTCACTGAGTACCAAAAACTGACTTGGCAGTTACAGATATGCTTTTTTCCAGGAGATGATTCACTGCGTGGAGGACAGCAGAGGGTTTTGGAAAAGGCAGTTCAAAGGCTGTGTCTAAGAAGCAAGGGTGCAAAGTCTGGGGGAAAGCGTGCCGATGGAGCTTAGATGAGTCACAGGCTATCAGTGCATTTAACAAAGAAAGTAAATTACTGTGGCACACAAGTTTTGTAGCTGAGATCACAGCGTGGAAGGCTGGAACGGCACTACCCAGGTCTGGGTACTTATAATGTGGATTTAGCTGTCTTTCTTCGCCATCAAGTACCCTGTGAGTAGTTTATTATCTGGAAAGTTTTAGAGCCCTGTATTTCACTGATGGTTATGCATCAAGTGTTGCCTTGGTTCCCAGGCTGTGCTCAGACATCTTTCAAAATTATGGTAAATATTGATTTAGTGCCCTGCTTAAACATGCATCTCTGGCACAGACTCTTCAGCAAGTGTGCCTGTGTCAAACAGAAGAATTAAATTCACAGCCAGAGTTCACTATAATAGCTGTCTTATTCATCTTGTGCTTGTCTTCTTGGAAAGCATCATGCTGTCATGTGTGTCTCTGAAGTACATAAATGAAATAAATGTATTAAAATGTTAAGATCTTTGACAGTGAAATATCCCCAGCCCCTTAATGCTGGAAAAGTCACCTTTGAAAAGTGACTGTAAAAATGGTGTGTTAGGGCTGTGTGTCTCAGCTCCTAAGGGAAAGGCTCCCATCATCCCTTTCTCCGTTCTCAAGTTGTACTTTCTTTAGTTTCTAGCATAGTACTTCCAGCTTGAGAAGTTGGTAGCGCGATGACCATTTCATCTCACCCAGTATCAGAAGTAAAACAGACATCCCTAGAAGAAATGGTGTTCTTGGGTTCACCAGTGAAACCAGAGATGTGATGGAGCAGTTTGGTGTTCTTTGGTGTGTGGTGCCTGATGTGGAGTCCTCTTCACCAGTGATGGGCCAAGTGAGCATCTGTGGTAAACTGTCCTGCTGAGATTGACAGAGAATTCTGCAGTGATTTATGTGGCTGGTGTTCTTCATGGAGAACTTCCACATGACCCCCTGAGAAGCGCTCTGACGGTACTAAATTGGGATCTTTGCTAACTCAGTCTAATGTTAAAATGAGTTTCCAATTCCTCAGTATTAGCTCCCTTGACCATAGTTTTTACAACAAAAAAAAATTGCTTATGTATGTAAAATAATACAGCAAAATAGAAAAGGTTGAGATGGTTGTCTAGAATGCTTTGAGGCACAAGAAGGATTAAGCGGACTCAATTTAAAAAAAGAAAAAAACCCTTCTGCTTCATAAGAGACTATGTTAAGTTGTACAAACGCCATCTAAGCTGGGGTTTTTTTTCAGTGCATATATGAAATCAAAAATATTATTCTCTTTGATGTTGCATAAAGCTCAGCCACTAGCAGTATTTAATAGCTAGCATCTCTAGGAATTCATATTATTAGAGGAATTCAGTTTTCTTCATGAGAAACATACTGTTGGCTATACTGGATATGACTGTTGGTCCAGCTTCTGGCTATGAGGACTTTTGCTCCTGACCAGTGTTGCCTCTGCTATTAAGTGATCAGGTTAAGCCACATCCTGCAGGAATGGCACAACCCTCAGCAGACCCATGAGGATGTTTGCCTGATAGCGTCTGCTGCTCTGCTTGCACAGGGCCTTTTCTTGGTCCTTTCCTTTTACGATGCTACCTGTGACCTGCATTCACCTGTGGCTTAGTAATCAATACAGCAGCTCTCCTACAGCCACATCTTTTGTAATCTGCCTACACGCAGCGAAGTAAGAGTGAAGCTTCACTGCTTTTCATTTCCATATGTAAAATGTGTAAAAATAGGAGTTTTGGAGGTCCTTCATCCTGCAGAAAACTTACAAATGGTGAAGGGAGGCACTGGAAAATCCAAAATGCAGGGAAACATCTGTGGTTATAGGGGGGCAGGCAGCAGAGGCGAAACTTGAGGCTTTTTTGTGGAAAAGTGGACTGTAACCTTAACTGGTGTGTCAACAGAGGCTGTAAGAAGTGGCAGATACAACTATGGGAATAATACTGAAATCTGCAGTACCTTGCTGTAACTGTGTAGCTACTGCTCTGCTGCAGCGTTTCTTCTGGGATGGAGAGTTTTGGCTCCATTATAAGCATTTTCAAAATGGAGAGTAGATAGGTAGGTATTGGGCCATGTCTGCTTCTAGGAGGTTAACTTTCTCATTAGACATTTCCTCTCAGCTGGACTTCACACTGAAAGGGCAAAAAAGAAAACTGGGCTGATTCTGAGCCCTGCAGCAGCATTTTCCTTCTCTGAAAAGGGAAACGTAGACTTAGATCAGCACAATATTTGTGCTGCTTACATTTCTTTTCCCTTTTTTTCTTTTGTGTGTCCCTTTCTTCTTTTTAATGCCAATACCAGCCATCTTCAGAGGAAAGCGTTTGTTTTGTGGGAGACATGAGACAAGGCAGCTGCTGATGGCTCTGGGGAAGGGAGAGGACATAACTCTTGGTGGTGTCAGTTTAGGGTGCTGATGGATTGGATGGCACATTCAGACAGACAGGTTTGTGTCCCCAACAAGATCAATGATAAGAGAGGTTAATTAATGGCACATGGCTCATTTAGATTAGGAGGGGCATCAGCTGGGCAGCCCATGAGATGCATTTGCTGAAAGAGCATCACAGCTGAAACTGGTTGTGTTGAGTTTGTTGTTGCAGAAACGAGCTCTTGAGGTGGACTTTCTACACCGGCTTGTGCTCTAGGGGATTTGCTTGAGTGTAAATAGTGTGTTTGTGCATGTTTATTTGTGTGCTTTACATATGTGCGTGTATCCCATCATTGGCTCCCTAAAGGTCTTAGAGAAGCTAAGAGTCTTCTGAGAGAGGATATCGTTGATGGTTTTTAAAGAGCCAACAGAAATCCGGGTCCTACTGAGCACACTGGCTCCAGTCCAGGAGGGTGTTTAATAATGCGCTGAACTTTTAGCATGGGAATAGTCACTGTAGGTCAAAGTACATGCATAAATGCTTGGCTGGTCTGAGTCAGGTTGCTCAGCTTTTTGCAAGATGGAGACTGTAACGAGCAAGGCTGCTCACAGTAATAGTGGTATTTCCCAGAATTCAGACATGATGGTGCTAAGCACTTTACACAGGCTGTCGTTTTGCCTCATTTTAGTAATGGAGAAGGTCTTTTGTTCAAGATTACCCATCAGGCCAGGGGCAGATTTGCAAGTAAATGTCAAGTCTCTTGAGCTATGGGCCTGTTTGGGGAGTGAGTTCAGCTGAGCCTCCCTGAGGAGCCACTGTTGCATATGGATGGTACCTGCTGCGGTGCAGCCCTGGTTCCTTTGGCTCTACCATCGTAAAAAGTCACTGTAAGGAGTTATTAGTTGCCATTTGGCCTCCGTATCTCACACTGGTAAGTGTACTGGGTGATGAGAAGAGTGAGCAGGACCCCTTCTTCCTTCAGTCACTGTGAGTAGTGATGTCGCCACACCTTTTCCTGTGGGAATAAGCTTGTTGCGGGGGAAGAGGTGTCACTCATCAGTCTCCTTCAGGTTTCCAACAGGAATAAGCACCACCACTGGGTGCTCATTTTGCTGCTCATCCCATAGAAAGAGAGTTGTTTGAGCTGGATTTGAACTTCTTGCACCTTCACCTGTTGGCTGTGAGCCATTAGTTCTGTGGGAGGAACAGGGCACACATGTGAAACAGCCTTTTAGAAGCAAAAAATGTTCTATTCAATTCATTTGGCCAGGACCATGTGGGTATTGCTGGGAAGGTTGTGGCCACTGTGCGTGGCCAATAACAGCAGCGTGATTTTGTGCTACAGGCAAGAGGTTCTTCAGGAAAACGTTCTCCAAAAACACTTGTGTTCCTTCATATAACCTAGAACCCCACATTTCAAGCAGATGCTTCATTTTTAGACAGCAGCTAAGTGAAAACCAAACTGCTTAAAGCAGTTGCGCTGATATGTATTACTAAGAGCAGGGAGGCGAGTTCTTCATTTGTCTGTTATATATGTGGGCAACCTCCAGAAAACAGGTGTGTAATTACTGATTAATCAAATATTGGAATTAATGGGATAAAACAGTACATTAATGGAAAAATTTCAAAATGTATATTGTTCCTTATCAGTTTGTTGATTTTGTAATAAACATTGATTTGGCTGAAGAGCCACTGAATGATAGCTTTGATTGATGCTGTTTCATCTTATAAGTTCTGGTGCTGTAGGTTGCTACCTATCTTTATAGGTTATCAAATGAAAGATAAACATGTCTGAACATCTGCCGTTGACTGACTTAGGAACACTTGGAGAATATATAGGCTAAGTTTGCCCTCTACTGGATTGCAAAATTACATCACTGATTTTATGACCAGCTAGAGATGTTATATTCTTGTTATTCCCAAGGAAGTTTTCCATTACATGATATAACACATACACGCTTCATCCTCAAGACTATATAATTTTTTGTGTCATCTCTCCAGTCAGTCACCTTTGCTGCGTGAACTGTTCCCTGAATTATTTTGTAAGAGTTATTCCTTTTAAAAAGGACTCTATACAGTGCTACTTTTGAATAGGGTTGGTTTCTTTTTTTCCTTTGAATGAAAAGTTTCTGCAGTGGGAGTAATTCTGAACACCAGGAATAAACTAACAACTGATTGACAGGAGCTATCTGCACGAACAGATCCACTCTTTTCCCTCTGACAGCTTGTTTCTAGCAAGGCAAGGCCTGGGGTCTCCAGCAAGCTGTATTCACAGCCAGGGAATAGCCCCCGAGGGGCTGCAGCTCCTGCTCTTTCTCTGCCAGTCAGGCTGCCTGCCATGGATTTTCTGAACACTTTTTAGCGTGGATGCAGCCACTTGTAGTCAAGGCATGAAATGATGCTGCATCCTATTTCTAAGTATGTACTGGGATTTTGAGGCTCATTTGTTTTTTTTGCTTTTAATAATAGTAATGAACATACACATCTGTGACAGACAGTATTTGGATATCAGCTCTACAAGAGCGCTCCCAGAGTTATGAGGTCATACACATGAAAGCTAATTCTGCTGTAATGAATCATAAGGTATATGAGGCCAGATGCTCATCTAATGTAAATCAGTGTAAGTCTTCTGACCTGAACGGAGTTGTGTTGACTTGTGCTGGCTGAAGATTTGTCTCATTTTTAATATCATTTCTCATTTGTTGTTTTCCTCTGTTGGATGGGCTTGTAATGAAGGTTTATTGGCCTCATCATGCCACTTCAAATTTCTGTCCTTGCTCATCATTTTTTGGTCTGCCAGGTTCTGTTTTACTACCAGAAATGGTATGTCAAACATATACTAGTTCCAGAAAGAAAATCAATGGCTGACTGGACAATGCTCAGTAGATCTTCTTTCTGACCTTGTGTCCAGATTTTATTGGTACTGAAAAAGCACCATTCAGCACAGCGGGGCACTATTGTCACTATCTGTGGCAGTGCCAATAACATGTTACGATCAGCTGACGACAATTTGTAGGGCTCCTTTTACAGCTCTCCAGTGGTCTTCCTTGGAGCCCACAGGAGGAATGTGAACCAGAAAGCTGTGCTGAGAGCTGTTGTGCTGGCAAAGCTCAGGTATTTTTACTACCAAGTTGTGTATCCACACCCTGGTGTGCTAGAAGGTTATGGTGAATAGCCCTGAAACTAAAAAACCTCTTTCGAACAGCACTTTATTTTTCCAAAGCCAGCAGGTTGCTTTTTTTTGTCATGATAGTTTTATATATGGATAACCTGAAAGAGGCATGGAGATTGAATATTATCTGAGCTGCCCACCAGTCAAGACTAAATTTGGAGGTGAGGAGGAAACCAGCATATCTTAGAGCATCAGGTAGTAGAAGGGGAGATATTTCTGGCTGGCTGATTTATTTGTCTATTTATTTCACCATCAATTTTGAAGTTAAAGTAAGTCCCTGGGAAAATGGGGTAGGCAACAAATGATCAGTGGTGAAAGGTGTATGATAAATTAATGTGCCCATGGCTCTACAGTTCATCTCAGAGACAGCACCTCCAAAGCAGGCAGAGGAGAGTCAACTGCTTGTGTTTGGGAAGAAATATTTTTTTAAAAGAACAAAAAAGAAAAAAAGCATTGGGATATTTGAGTGCTGGGTAGGTGGAAGAGGAAGAGCACTGTACCAGTGGAGAGTCCACTAATTGCTCTGACCAGGGAGGCTTCTCACAAAGTCTAGGTGGGGTCACCCTCATCAGCCTTTGATTTCTGAATCACCTTAGGAGAAGTCAAAGCTTGGCATTTGTCCCAGTAATTCATGTCTTGTAGGTCCCAGCCACTCTCTCAGTCTCTGTGGGAACTTTGTGCTGTGGACAGATTCCGGTTGCACTGAGGAATGTGTCTGAAGGAAGAAACCATCCCAAACTCCTCAAATCAGGTGGTGTAACTGCACAGAGATTAGCTCTGCTGAGTAAAGAGTGTCTGTGATTTAGGAGTTGGGGTTTTTTTAATCGTTCCTTATTAGACCCTCTGTGCTGAAGTAGAACTGCATGGAGGTCTCATCCTGGATGTCCTGAATCCCAAGTCTCCTGAAATTTGAGATTTCAGGACTCTTTGAGTGGCACAGAACTCCTCCACAGGGAAGATGATACAGCTCTGCTTTGTAAGCTTCGTCAGCAAGGCTGGTTATGGAAGGCAGCATGCAGGGTATTCACCTGCTGCATGGACCCTGCTCGGTGCCTGGAGGAGCTGGATGGGGTCTGCTGGGTGCAAGCAGACCTGAAAATTCTGCCATTTGATGTAAATTTTTTCCTCTTCGTTAGTGAACATTCAAGAAGAGAGTATGTAGGTAAGACCTGAATGGTTGCATTACTGCTGGGCAAGCTCTTTTCTTGACAGTAATGACTTTACCTTTGGCCTCTAAGTTATATTATTAGGACAAATCCTGAACACCAGTATCCTTATTTCTAAGGATAAGCCTGGAATAGAGCTATTAGCATCCTAATTTTTCCATGGATTGATGCACAGAGAAGCTAAGATCTAGGTCCTCAAAAGTTTTGGGCACTTAATGTCAGGGTTGTGAGTGCACTAACAGGCCTGAATTGCCCTGATCAGCCTTATCTGGGACCTCTGCCCACACTCTTTGCTCATGGCCTAGGAGCTCTGTTTAAGCTTGGGCTCAGGTGTCCAGGGCTTGCCTGAACTATGTTGTAGGTGTCCCTGAGCCCAGCCCTGTCTCCTGCTGTCGTGGCACCAATTGCCCTCCCTGGATGCACCCCAAACCCACCTTGCCTCCAGACTGGAGCTTGCTGACTAGACCTGGACCTGACCCACCATGACACCTTGTTGATGGACCTGTTGCCACCATGGCCCTGCTCAGATGCTGTGGGATCGTGCCCTGTCAGTGAGGGCTTGCTCTGTGTCACTCTTGGCTCCCGGCTCATTCTCCCTCACGCAGCAGCCCTGCTTGTGCTGCTCCCTGGCACTCAGCCCCATTGAAGTCAGCGGGCCGTTTATAGACATTTCAAGAACTAGCCCGTGTCTTGCCTGAGGCTATAGAGCAATATCAGCAGACATGAGAAGTCTTCGTTGAACCATCTTTCTTTTGTGCTGCATCGATCCTCAGTAATTAATAAGATTTACAAACTTACGTCCATTACTTAATTGCTTCTGTATTCATAAAAATGTCACAGCATTTTAGTTCCTTTACATTTAGAGATTAGAACTACGCAATCTGTGGGGCAACATGCAGTTTTCCGCTTTGTTTTAATATAAACCTGGTAGATAAAGACATGAAGGTCTTTGTTGTTAGCTCAGGCCTGAGAATTGACCGCTGTAGGCCACAGGCTATTTCAATAAAAACATACTTTTGATAGAGAAAATGGAGACAAGAAATGGAAAATAATTTGGGAAAATGAAAGCAAATCTGAAGGGTAGGTTGATCATTTTCAAAGATAAGCCATTTAAAAGGGTTTGGGAGTAGATGGGGGGAGAGAAGAGAAGGGGGCCTGGATCGTGAGCACATTGCACAGAAATGGTCAGGGGGTAGCGCAGCACCTCTCATACAGGACTCAGAAACACTCGATTTTTCTGTAATGCACATGAAAGGAGAAGAAACACCTACGTCCATTTTACTTGTGCAGGAGTCTGGCTCTGAATTCAGTTCTCTAGGTATCGCAGAGCTATCGTGTTAACTGGTAGTATTCCATTTTTATTTTTAAAAACAATAGCTATGGCATTAGAATGAATCTGTGGGAGTTATGAAGGAAAGAAAATAATTTCTCTTACATTCCATCATCTCAGCTCACATCTAATTTATTCACTTCATAGATGCATAAATTCACACAGAAGCCAGACTCAGCTGAAAACAGAGTAGATGGAGTATTTATTGCATAGGCAAGAGCAGCCCGAGGAACATCAGGAAAAAGAGAACACCAAAATACATATTCTGAACTCCTGTCTCATAAGCGCCTTTGATTTCAAATTCTTTTACAAAGAGGGAAATAGTATCAGAATAACTGCTTTAACAGGCTTTATGTTACAGCTGACTAGGGAATGGCTTCATCTCTTGTACCAAAACCTGCCTACTTTTTATTTAATTAAAAAAAAAAAAGGCAATGATTTTAAGAGGGAGTAAGGCATAACAGCTGTAATGGCCAATCTCATGCAGCATTTGGAGTTACATCAAATTGCTTCGCTCTGACTTTGGCCCAGATTTGTAAGACCTGTTTTCAGTTCAGAAGTTATTTTCTTTGCATTCTGTAAAAAAACTGAACACTTGCATTTCAAGGAGGTAGCAAGCATTTGTGTGGAAGCGAATGGGTGACAGAAGAGAGAGGGAGTGGCTGCCTAAGATTGGGATCTCAATCCACTTCTAACTACAGTAGCAAATGCAGGAAGATAAATTTTGTCCCTCAGTAAAGTTTTGAGAAAATAATGTAATTTTCTTCCTAAAAACTGTTTCTGAGCCCTCCTTCTCCTCAGCTTTTCAGGGTATCTGCACATGTCTTATAGCTCTTGGCCCTAGAGAACTTTGGGACCCAGCTCTTTCCTTGAGGGAAGGGCTGAGGAGAGGATACCTTGCCCCAAAGCTGTAGAGTGGTTGCTGGATGTTGGTTTGTAGGCAACCCAAGCACACAGGCAAGCTTTGGAGCACCACGGCTACTCAAAACCAGGACTCTTGTGTGGGGGAGCCCAGGTGTATACGAGCTCAGGCCAACTTTGCAGGTCACGAACCCCAATGCCAATGGAGCTGAAGAGATACCAGAGTGAGGTGAGGGCTGAGCAGTAATTCTTATGATTTCAGCTTTAGACCCAAACTTCTAAATTCCACTTATGTCCTTCTTTAGGCCTCCAAGTCTTCCACTGGCCCTAATTCCTTTTGCTCCATGTGTTTCCATTGAAGAACTACTGTGGTAATGTTTTCCTGACTCTGCCCGTTCTGCTATGTGCTTGATCTCTGTGTCCTTTTACAGCATGAATTTATTAAAATGTGCTGCTTACATTTTGAGTTTGCCACTAATTCATCTTTGGAATCAGTGATTCCACTTGTATAATGCATTTTGTTTGACTTTGTAAATGATAATTGAGATGGGTTCATTTTGTAAAACATCTCGCAGATAGCTATCACAGAAGTCAGTAGCTTTTCTTTTATAAAATATGCAAGTGTTGGTTACAAAAGTCTTTCTTTTAAAATCTATTTTTAGCTTAGTTTGTGAGAAATGGTAGCCTGATGGTTTTCGGCACTCTGTACAATTGCACTTACTGGGGGCTTACAGGACTCTGCTTCTCTGGAGATCGGTGGCTTAACGAATACTTCATCAAATATTTTCAAACTAAACAATTTTGAGATGCAGTTTGCAGGTTTTGAGAAATGAAAGTTTTCATGGCCAGAATTTCCACAGAAACATTCACGTTTTCTTTTTGCTTGTGTATTTGGTTGTATTTGGAGGGGGGAAAGGAGGTGGTTTTGCTATCTTGTAATCATGCTTTGGCTTTTCATGCTCTTCTTGTTTCTAGTTAAGATTCCTTGTGCAAGTCACATTGTCCGTATCCAGGGTGTGTGTAATATACCTGGTAAAGAATACAGTAGTTGAAAGCAAAAGTCATTTAACCAAGGATCCAGGCCTATAGAAAGAGTTAATGGCATATGAACTCCCATGATGCAAAACAGCTGCATTTCAAAACCAAGTTACTTCTGCATAATAATTTTTCTCTTTAAAAATTTCAGCATAAAAGTATACTCTTGTCTGTAAGAGGAGGTTTTCAGCTGTACTTCAAAATGTTTTCTCTTGCTGTATTCCAAACACTGAACTTCATTTTTTTCACTTGTACTTATATTTAATAAATTGGGTTTGTTTTTCAGCCATGACAAGGCAAGATGAATTTTGTGGAAAAGGACTGTCTAATGAAGATGTGGTGTATAATTTGGATGATGAATTATTGGAGAGCCAGAGTAGCCTGTGTTGTGGTCATTTTATTGTTCAGTGCAGTAATGGAGTTAAGTTATATTTACATTTTCTAATTATATTTTGTTATGCAAAAAAATTATACGTAAATATGCTCTTGCCAAACCAACCACTGAACGCTATTCTTCTCTCAGAAAAAAAGAAAGAGAACGACTAAGACTGAAATAGAAAACAAAATAGATAATGAAAGCCCACTGAAATCACAAAGAGGCTCCACACTGCATTCCAGACAAGCATCCTGCTTTTCATCACAGCCATGGCCTTCGCTTGTCCACCGAGTCCACAGCTCAAAGTCTCCTCCTGCCAACAGCCTTGGCCAGGATCCCTCGCTCGCCGCTGCTTTGGGAAACACATCTTTAAAGCCCCTTGATTTGGGGATCAGCCGAGGAATGTGCTTGCTAGAGGTGGCTGTTTGAAATTATGCTCCCGTGCCACACGCAAAGGAGCTGTAACGGCAGCGCAGCCATCGGATTTCGGCGTATGCCATCTTTTCCCCCAGGCTCCAGGCACAAAGTCTTTTGCTCCGAAGGGATGGCTCAAGCTTTGGTGCTCCGAAGGGATGGCTCAAGCTTTGGTGCTCCTCTGTGCAGGGTTGTCACTCGGGAGCTGGGTGAGCTGCCTGGGCTCTTACTGCTATGGGGTAATTACAGAGAGGGAGGGACAAAGTTTTGGGCAAGGGGTATTTTTTCTCATATCTTTCTTGTAGAATACCTCAGCAAGCTACTCTCTGCATCCTTGTATTGGAGCAAAACAGTGTTGTTATTTATTTATTTACGCACACTGTACCTGCCTAGGTTAACTGAGAGTCTACAGAGGTCCCACTCACCTCCCCATAATGAGCGCCAATAGCTGAATTTCCTAAACCCCAGTTTGGTTTATCGTTTATATCTATGTGTCTTTGTAGGTGAAGGATGGCATAATCCTTATTCTTTTTCATAGGACTTCTAGAGCTTGTTCTTTGCTGCTTTCCAGGCATTTGTTGCAATGAACACCATTTTCTGTACTTAGCTGTTGCCCCACATTTAAATGACTGTGTCTAAATTAGACACAATAGGATGCATTAGAAAGCAAATTAAGAAGATGTATTAATTTATGATTCCAAGTAAAATAGAGTTTATGACCATATCTTTTAATGCAAATTAAAAAAGTCTGAGGCAGGTTTAAACTTTGGTTCTTCTATCCCAAAGCTGGCAACCTGATATCTAGAAAAATTAATAATAACTTTCTCAAAGCTCCTTTTGCTTCCAGTAGGAAAAGTGCTGGCCCCATATTAGGCAGCACTGAGTCTTTAACTGAAGGCAATATGATGATGTAAGTTATCACTTGCATTCTAAATACCTTGATTTAGAGCTGAAACCTGACAAAAGCAATTAGATCCTTGACTATTCTTCCTAAATGTTTTAGGCATTCAGAGACAAATTCTTGGTCTGGACCCATCTTACTAACACCGGAAAAACGATTATTCTAGTGTAATATTTTATATTATTGGATAGAAGTCAGGGCCCTGTTTGCTCCGGCATTTTATAAGTGTGATGAAAAGTAGGCCCTGCTCTAGAGAGTTCACACTTTCATAGACTCAAATAATGAAAGTTATGTGATTGGCACAACAGATTCACTAAATCCTTGACTTTGGTGAACTCCATAACACCATCCTAACAACCGATCCACAGCAACAAAAAATAGAGATTACTTGTAGGCACGATATCCACTTCTTCAAAAGGACTTAGGTACCTAATCTCAAATAATTGAGAATTTGAGTTTAACTTACTACATACACCTAGGAAGAATAAGTTGTGTGTTACAAAGCCTATGTTGCAAGATTTGGTCATCCACTGTAATAGAATTCCACTGAAAGTCCACTGAAAAGTAGAGCAAAAAAATACCTGCAGATGTGGTAGGAACATCATCCAACAGCAAACAGCATTAGCGTTGCCCTCAAGGTGGAGAACTCAAAGTGAATTGACAGGCTTATATCAACCTCTCGTCCTTAAAAAAAAGGAGCAATGCAATTAAACGTAGTCTTATTTTGTTGAAATATTTTTGTCAGGCACAGGGTGTTCTGAGGTGATAGAGATAATTAGCAGAGAAATTTAATCATCCGTATCACAATGAAAGCAAAAAAAATTGGCTCTTTAATCAAAACATAGACCCACCTGATCTGAAATTAGAATGTTTCAGTATGTCTTCCAGGCTAGAAAGTCTAGTTAAAAATTAATGGAAGTTGGCAAGCATTAAATTATCTACCTAAAAGATCCTGTACAATTTCATGAATTAAATGGAAATACCTTGATATTCACAAAATATTATCTGCAAAAGTTATCTGCAAAACTATTGCATTGAAAAAGGGAAATAGTGAAATAACATATACCAAAGGCAGAATGCGTTCTGAGCAGTATGCCATCACTAGGGCATGTATTAAAAAGAAGGTTCATTCGTGGGTCCAGATTTTCTGCTTGACTAAAGTGGGAACTGTACTATTTTATACCAATAGTGAGCTTGACTCATGGTGATGTTGCGCCTTGAAGGAACGTTTCTGGCTAGACGCTGGTTGTAGCTGTGGGATTCAATGGCAGGGCTTGTGTTGATTTCAATGGGATGAGCTTGCTTGGCTCTTAACGCTGGCATTTTCTTGGCAATATGTGAGATTCTTCTTGGTTCTAGGACCCGTGGTTTTGATATCTTTCCAACTTGGCTGGAATCACTGTCAGGAGTGAACACTTGAGTGAAGGGGACTTTGATGCTTTTTGCCTTCTCTACATAATTGTCATTCAAAAATGTAGCTGTCAGAATGGTAGTGAAATAAAATTGTTTTAGAGGATAAAATCTGTTGCATAACAAACTTTCAAATGTTTAACACAAGTCTGTCTATATTTTCAATTCAGTGTTAATGAAAAAAACTTAGAACATATGTTGCTTTCAGTGTACTATGTTTTAGTTGTACTTTTATGTATTTTTATGTGTTCTTTTTAAAAAAAGCCCCTGCAGTACCCACTTCTACTGGGAGAAGCTGGGTAGCACAGGATACTCTTAATTTAGCAAAGACAATGTAATCCATTGGTTAGGCACTGGAATTGATGAAGTCCAGCTGGAAATCCAAAGTACATTTAAGGGTGAGGATACTTGCTAGAAGAGATTAATGAGGTGTATGTCTTTTCTACTACAGGACTTGTAGATTTTAAAGTATAAAAAAATACTAGCTCTGATTAACCAGAAGTGGTACCTGCCTGAAAAGCAAGGTCTCATAATGCTTCCTATTAGCATTTTCCTGTTACCACTAGTGAGTCTAATGATTCTGCCCAGATTTTCCTATCATTCCCATATATTTACATTTCATACGTCCAACCATTATGCTGAAATTACATTCTGAATGCTTTTCCTCGTACTCTGAATCCCTTAGCAACTTCAACAATTTCATTCATGGAAAAGTAATTATTTGAATTCTGTATATTTTGAGTTTTTATTAATGGAGTTTAGAAGCTGAAGATGTGAAAAAAACCAGAAGCTTTAAGGGGGAAATCTATACTTGTAGTAGAAATCCTCCAGATTTTGCCCTCCTGTCCTAGCCTGAAGCTGTCAACGTTGCCTCACGCCCAGGCTGCGCTATGGAGTATATCTGCTGCCTGTCTTAGGTAGAAACCTCACATACTTAATATGGACAGGGACTCATTTGAGTCCCAGCATTTGGTACTTCTACCTAACAAAGTAAAAATAATAGCACATCCATTAGTGCTATGGATCTTAGTATGAGACCTCCCATCTGATCTGCTTTTATGAGAGCACAAGGGAAGTTTCTGTCTAGGCTAGTTGAGGTATCAGCGTAACAACATGAAGGCAGTGCCCCATGTGAGCCTGTAAGCTCTTGGGTTTATCATGGACTACATGAAAACAAGCTGGGGATCTCTGTACCGAACTTATGGTCTACTTGCAGCTGAATAATTCACTTGCGGATAATGGGGAGTTGAATGCCTTCCAGGTAGCTGTCCAGAGATGATGTGTCTCGAGCCAAATCCCTGATGAATCTAACAAATTACCATGTTTTCTAAGAACTAAATGTCAAAGCACATGTATGGGCATTTAGTGTCTAAGTAGTGTCAGGACAAATCAGATGTGTTGAGCTCCCCACTGTTTCCCCCAGGATGGAGCTGGTACACGACAAATAAACTGTTCAGTTATACCTCTGGGAAAATACATTCCTATTGGTGTAACAGGAACACTTCGGTAAGTCTTTTCTCAAAAGCAGCAGTTTTCACCTATGCCGTTGCAAATTCCCTGAGCATGTAAAGTTGCTACAGAAGTCCTGCATCTCACCGGGAGGGATCAGAAGTGAATGGCCATGCTTGCAAAAACATTAGGTGGAGAACATGGGGAGAGGAGGAAAATGTCACCATGCAGTGACAATGTTGGTAGTAACCCACCAAAATGTAGGTAAGGGTTAAAAAAATAAATAAAAATTAATGGTCCAAAGATAAGTAATTCTAAAATTCAGGGGCTCCTATCATATTCCTTTTTTCCTCAGAAAACAGAGGAAACAGAGGATGTTGTCTGAGATGATAACATAATTTCCCTTTTTTCAGACACTTCCTTCCCATTTGGGTTAACAAAGACGGCTTAAGTACCCTCATGCAGTAAGAGCTAGCAAATATGAACTTGTTAACAGCAGCTGCTCTGTCATTATTCTAATTTCTTGAAGAATTAGCGATCCTCAGAAGTAATTTTTAAATTTATTTAACAGTGTATTTACTTTATCTGCGTCTCCAATTTCTTGAAGACACGACTAGAAGGACCAATCACTACAGTTGTAAATACATAGGCAAAGTTCTAGCGTAGTAGGATTTTTCAGAAGAGACAGGTAGCATGGCTTGAGTAACAGAATTCCTAAAATTGATCCACTTAGGATGAAAAAAAGGTTGCTTGCTGTAACTCTCTTTTTTTCTGCGTTGTACTACTAAATACCATTATGGAATATACTTACTATTACTAAAGCTCTGTTTCTGACTTCCATTAGGTTTGCACAATATAACACTAGACCATTTCATTTGGGATATCACCAATCCCATTCCTCCTGAATAAGTTATTAGCAAAGTAAGTACTACAGATGATCTCTCCCTCGGCAATTATGACCTTTTCTTGGCACTCATTAGACCACATCTGTGGTCCACTTTTGTGCCTTCAGTACAAGACTGGTGTAAATTGGAGCAAGTTCAGCAGAAAGCCACCAGGATGGTCAGGGGCTGGAACACTTACCCCTTGCAGAGAGGCTGGGCGAGGTGGACTTGTTCAGCGTGGAGAAGAGATGGGTTGGGGGGGACCTGACAGCAGCTTTCCAGTTTCTTGGGGAGGTTATCGAGAAGATGGAGCCAAGCTCTTCACAGTGAGGTATGGCAGGAGGATGAGAGGCGATGGGCGTAAGTTGAAACAAGAAGAGCACAGACTGAATATAAGCAAAATTGTTTTCCCTATGAGAACAGTCAACCCTCTGAACAGGTTGCCTGGTGAGGCTGTGCGGTCGCCATTCCTGGAGGATTTCAAGACATGTCGTGACAAAGCTCTGAGCAACCTGGTCTGACATCACAGCTGACCCTGCTTGAGCAGGAGGTTGGGCTAGTGACCTCCTGAGGTCCTTCCAGCCTGAATGATCTGACCTCAAGCATTTCGGTTGGGTTCCTCCTCAGTGTTTCTGTTGAAAAGCACTAGCTTTCCTGGTTGCTTGACAGAAGGTGCACATCGGACTCCCCTGATACTCAGTTCAACCTACTGGCCCAGTGAAGGGAAGAAGATGTGGGTCGCACGACAAAAACAATGTGCTGTGGACCTGGGTCTGATGGGATGTAAGGGATGGGGAGAATTCAGGGCAAAGATGTAGTAGGTCTTGGCCTGCTCTTAGAGAGCACTGTCTTGAAATTAGGCTGGAGAGAAGCCTGACCACAGGCTTGTGGGATCAGGCTGACAGCAAGAAGATAGGATCCTCACAAAAGGGTCTGACTGAGAAGAAAAAGCCATTTGTTGTATTTTGAAAACACAAATTCTTTTATTGGGATAATAAAAAGTAACCTTAAATTAAAGACAGGAAGTGAAATCCTGATACTCTTAGAAGTGACTTTTAGTACAACAGCTGTTGTATTTGTCTGTGGTCTTACATCCTTAAAATATTTTTCTTTAAAAATACTGAATAAATAAAAGTCTGTGCTGTGCAGCCAGCTAATACTGTGTGAAATTAATTCTTTCCTTCTATTCAGAAGGACTGTTCCCAGGCTTGTTTGGCTAGTGAGAAGGAGAGCCAGCATCAAATGCATTGAATGGGTTTTATTTGATAAAATAAATTCTCCCACTCTCTTATCATCATAGCTTTAAATAAAGTATTGTGAATAGGATGTAAGCATTGTAGCCTGTGTTCCTCTACAGATAAAGAAAGTCAGCCTCAGAGTACTGAAACCCACAAAGGATAGAATATCTGTAAGGCTTGCTGCCCCCCCCCCCCCCCCATTATTTCA
>NW_010972436.1:22051943-22055078 GCF_000737465.1 Haliaeetus leucocephalus | reverse complement strand
CCCCCATATATCTCATTCTGTGAGGGATGTGAGAAAAGCACATTTCCTCAAAATTGCCTATAAAAATGTTGGTGGATGAAGATGCCATGTTGGTTTTGTCATAGTACCTGAGATATGGAGAATATCTCTAGATCAGATATGAAATGAAGCCTGTCTGAGTTACCAGGGTTTTCCTCCTGGTATGCACCAGGAGAGAGGTTGCAGAAGAACCCCTCCTTATTACAGGGGTTTCACTTAAGATCTTGCTGTTAAGATGCAGCTGAGTCTGGGCTGAACTTTCCCATCTTTATAGCAAAAGTAACTCTACTGACAAAGGAGGTGCACTGAGACTAAACCAATGAATGCAAAAGTCATGAATTTTGACAATTTTCCTCTGATAAAAAGCCTGACATGATGAAGAAACATTTTCATGTTTTATTGAGGTTTCCTGGGCCAGGTCTTTCGCCTTAAATACAGAATAACCACCAGTAAGCTTTTACGCCACTTAAATCATACTACTTTCCTGGGTCCCAGGGTGATTGGCTATCCTTCCACATCATTCAAAGAAAGTAAAAAGTGTTCCCTACAAAAAGGCGGAAGAAATTTCAGATCATCTTTCTGCGTTCACCATTTCACTTCCTAATCATAAAAAATTTGATTCCTTGTTCAGTGAGAGTAAGTATTTGTTGCAGCTCTGGTGAATTTCCATTAAAATGACATGGAGAACACCCATCAAGAAGAAAAGCTCAACAGTTGTTTGAATGTTAGATGAAAAGGAGTCCAGTGGGGTTAATGTACTCGAGGGAGTAATGTGGCAATATCACTTGTAGCTGTCCTAAATGTCCCAAACCTGAAGGACAGTTTCATTGACTGGTTGCAGTGGAATCACCGGGCCACAGCTTGGGGTACAGATCTGCAGCATGATTTAGTCTCGTACTTCAAGATCTGAGAGCAAGTCTTAGCTGTTCCATCAGCCAAACGAAAGCGGTTCAGACATAAAAATATCAGCCGAAGTCATGATCGAGAGAACCCAAAGTCTTCGGGAATATGAGGGATACAGTTTTGGAATCATCTTAGGAAGGGACACAACAATCCTTTCTTAAACAGATGTTTTAATCTGTAACAAAAAAAGTCACTCAGTTCAGAGTGTTGTTTATCTTATGGGTCACAGGACAATGTAGGCTGGAAGAGACCTCAGGAGGTCTCCAGCCCAAGCTCCTGCTCAGAGCAGGGTGAGCTCTGAGAGCAGAGTGGGCTGAGCAGGGCTTCATCCAGTCGGCTTTTGGAAACCTCCAAGGGTGGACTCTGGTCATAAAACTTTCAGAGATAAACCGTTCACTATGTCTTTCCTCAAAGTGTCACATGAGTCAAAAAAAAGAGAACTAAAAGCTGTAAATCAAGAATTTCTCTCTCATAATGGGATTTTTTTTTGCCCCAACATCACCAATGTTATCATTCTGCACAGCATTGCAGAACACTGATTTTTGTTTTCTGTTTCTCGTGAAATCTCTGGATCATGTTGATGGGAGCATACTTCATGGCAGAAGTGGAAACACAGTAATGTACAAATGCTGGCCAAATGGTCCCTGATTGGTGTTTAATAATTAAAAAACCAACTCAACAACTGGATATTTGCAAAGGTGAAACTAAGCGTTTTGCAAGTAGTCTCAACTTCAAACAAAGTGGTTTTAATCAAGGCAATTGCTATGGTTATGCCAATAGCACATAAATTAAATATTAAATAAAAATAAGCAGACAAACCCAGTAACTGCATTATGACAAAGCTGAGGGAAAAATATCCAGAAAACCACTATTGCCGGAGTTCAATATATGGTAAGTAATTCTACTGGTGTATAAAGTAATGCAGGAGGCAAATGGGACTACTAACTGTGAAGTAGATAAAAAATATTTTGCACTCATACATAATTAAAACACCTGAGGGTAAAATACTGAGATGCAACAGGAACTGCCTGATAAAACATCAAAATTGAAGTAAAGAAAGCAAGAGTTGAGAGTTTGAGGAACAAAATGAAGAACTTCCTGCTCAACAGGCACCGTGTACGAGGTGTAAGTAGTTCCCAAATAAAGACAAGGGAGAAAATAATCAAGACCCGCAAGAGAGGGGTGACGTTTTTGTAGACCAAAAGCTCCCACAGGTAATCCTCAGGGGCACCAGCATCATCTGCTGTTGGCATTTCCCACGAGCATCTTGGGATCTCACTTCCCCATTACTGTCATTTTCAAGATATACGCTTAACGTCTTAGGTGAGAGATTTTGTATTTGAATATCTTTCAACAGCTGGGTGGCTTCAAGAAAAATATAGTGTGAGCAACACTATGGGATTGCACACGTTGCGTCCTGTTTCTAGTGAACAGCCATTGCCTATGGCGTGAAGATGTTGCAAGCTGTGAAGGACCAGAGTTCAAGGTGCTACAGGTGGGCATAAGAAAAGGACCCATGGAAGGGTCTGCAGTTCCCCTGCTGAAAAAAAAAAAAAAAAGCTTTTGCTCTAGCCATTGGCTTGGTTAAACCTTGGATGTCAAGAAGAGCTTCTGCTCTTTCTTCTTGGTTTCCCTTCTCAGCTACTAAGCAAATCACTTTCTTCTTAGAGTTTCTTCTCTCCTTTTGAGTGGGCAACATCTGAAGCAGCCCCGCTCCTGCCAGATGAAATCGGTGGGCACCCGATTCTCCTGGAGACGGCTGTAATTACTTCTGGTGCATCGGAGAGAGACAAAAGAGACGGCTCTCTGCAAGGCTGTTTTTCATGCGCGCAGCCCGAGGTGTGAACCTTTGGGCTGGGTGGCAAGGCTGTGTCCCTGGAAAGCTGCACCGAGGGCGGCAGGAGAAGCCCATCTTCCAGCAGCTACCCCAGCCACCTGTGGGGCAGCTCAGCTGGGAAACCGGAGCTCCCAGCGGTGGAAAACCTCGCAGGAGAAGTGCGGACCCCGCACGGCCGGGATTCAGCTGCGGACACACAAATCCCCTTCCCTTTGCATTTCCCCGTGGCGGGGGGGGGGGGGGGGGGGAGCTCCGGCATCCACCCACCCGTTCCTACAGCGGGCATCCCCCCCGGATCCCAAACCTTGGCTTTAGGGCAGGTCCCTGGAAAAGCCCCCCCCCCGACAAAACCCCCGCATCACCCTGCGGGGAAGGAG
>NW_010972436.1:21965429-22051384 GCF_000737465.1 Haliaeetus leucocephalus | reverse complement strand
TCTGTAGCGGAAACATTTGTCTCGGTGCCATATATTTATTTTTTTTTAAACCTACTCGGGATGCCTTTTAAATACCCCCCCCCCCCCCCCCCCCCGCTCCCTTAAGGAAAAAAAAAACCCAACCGCTCTCCCGGAAGAAGTGCTGGTTGCCATCTTGTGCCGATGGAAATATATTTGTGTGTTTTGCCTGCTGGCTTGCCCCGCTGGGGTTTGCCGGTGTACCGGGGGGGGGATGCGCGGTGCCCCCGTATTGAAGGCGGCTCCGGCCGCCGGGAGGCAGCTCCACCGCTGGGGGAGGGCGGCTGTGCCCCGCAGGGTGGGAAACGCCAGGGCTTCGGGGCTCTTTGCTTTCCAAACAACTTATTTCAAATAACCTGAAGCTTGTAGAGGGTACCTGTTGGTCTCCCGTCCCCTCCCTCTTCTCCAGGTGTCTGTGTTTTGCCTCCCCTGCGAGGGGAATTGGTAATATTTAATACCGAGGTAGTACGCGTTGCTCTCGTCTCTTGCGTTGACGTGTTCGAGAAGCGGCCAAAGTATTCTCCATCCTTTAATTAAGTTCCGTAGTAAAATGCTTCGTTGGCTTTTTAAGGAAATGCCTCCTTTTCCGACTCCAATAATATTGCTTTATTCCGGCAGTAGTTTTTAAGAGGAAGGTGCAATGCTATGTGACCTGTGAATTCAACTAAGGGAACTGAACAGGAACTTCTGCAAACATTTTTCCAGGAGAATTGCACAGCCTGCGTGATTGCATCGTACTCCTTTCATTATGCCTTTTAAATGCCTGAGAAATATCTGGTGCTGGAACTTTTTTAACGTGGAGAAATTCAGATTATTATTTGCTTAAGCTACTGATCCTAGAGGTCATTATAGTCTTTGATTAGGATGTTCTCTATCAATAAGAAAAAATAATTAACCACCCGAGCTGACATTGTTTGATTAAAGTACAGGATTAACCTAATTTACATACACAATGCCACAGAATTAATAAAAACCTCTCGCACGTTTTCCTTGCTGCTCTCTGAAGTCAGGGAATGATGAGCGGGCAGGGATTCCCCCACTGCCACGCAGCAAAGGGCTTCTTCTGGGATTTTCGGCTAGGGCTTCTGAGCGTGGCAAAATGGATCCGCATATCCACAGCTCTGTGAGATGAGCAAAGGCTGGAGTGATCGATCTGCACACAGAGCTGCGTAGCAGGGGCTGTCCACAATTCAAACCCTCCTGCCAGAGACGATAGTTTTTGCCTCTGATTCAAACCGGAGCAGGATCCAGCCCCCCCCTGCCCCAGGTGCTAAGTCACAGTTATTTCTTACTGTCACTCGAGGCTGTCTCCCTGGACCCGAATGCAAGGTTTTCCTTTGAAGAAGTCATTTTTGGGACACTGTCAATGAAATTTCAAGACAAGGAAACTATACATGACGCAGATGATTTCTTTAATTAATATCTGTGTTTTTATGGGCCACCTGAACCACAGCTGGTTTCTGTGTTAATCTGGTCTGTGGTTGCAACTGGATCTGCAGTTTGTCTAAGCAAGAATTAAATTCAGGTGAATATTTGAGCTTTAAGATATTTGGACAGATTTTATATTTCTTCAAGATAATAATTAGTGGACCTAATCCTGAAATCTCAGATACGCTTTCAATGGAAGTTCTGGCAAGTTAACAGTAGTACTTTCTTTACCGTCTTCCTTAAGCTGTTGTTTAAAAAAAATAGTATTTTTACTTATTTATCACTTTTGTTACTATTAAAATTAGAATCCTGAGCTAGTCGTGTCAAAACCTAATGCTGTGAGTGTCATCTCTCACATACCTGGCAGTCGTTGAGAATACACGGTTGGGTGTGTGTGGAGTCCCTGGGGGTGCAGTACGGTGTCCGCTGCATTAATTGCCTCGCAGAATTTGAAAAGTAATTGAAAATTCAAAGCCCACCATGGTTTTCTTTTTTGTTTGTTTGTTTGTTTTCTGGCACTTTTGCTGTTGCTTAGAATCTTGACAAGCTTCTAACTGTGTATTGATTTTTCTTCTCTTTAAAAATCTTTCTTAAATTGAGCTATTTCATTCTTAAAATGATGTGACAGCAAGTGATAATAGTGGCACGCTGGTCCCTGGCGATGCAGTGGGCCCCTTTTAAGTGCGGTGATAGCTCATGGAGTCACTACACCTGTGATTTCTTTATTACCTAATTAGACCAGCAAAAACGAAGCCATTCTTGTGACACTGAGATAAATGTTTTTATCCCTGTGACAGTATTTCACCAGGGCTTTGTTTTGGCTTTTTTAAACAACATTTACCTGGAAAGGTGCCTATTTTTATTTTACTGCTCTATTTCCCATTCATCATTTGAGCCAGGGGAATGTAACTTACAGAAATAGTTCAAGCTCTTACAATGGGATTTCTCTTAATTCTACATAAATACTGTAGGGAGTGATTAATACACAGTGGTTTCTTCTAGTAAGAACTGACATACCCCATGAGTTTTCCACAGTCTTTTTCAAGTTAATATGCAACAGTAGGGTGTGAGATAAATGTTAATCACTTTTGGAGATAAATTTAATGCACTTACATTTGATCTTAACCTTAGGTACAGCTATATAATTTATTTCATTAAAGTATTCCTGTCTTTTCCCTTACCCATTCAGTTGTCAGGTCAAGGACAATAATACCAACTACACTTGTTTTATTCTACTCTTGCCTGTCTTCTCAGGGACTGATGATATATCATGTACACAGGCTTCTTTTTTTTTTTTATGGATTTGCAAGCAAATACATCAAAAAGAGTTGTTTTGAAGAGGACCTTTAGAGTAGTGCCAGATTCTTCTCTTACGTACACCCATGCAAATCCTGAGAACCCAATTTGGTAGAGGTATAGGTGCGGTAAAGATAAAAAGGAGCCACTACCTTTGGGTGTAGAAAATCAGGTGAGTGGAAACAACGGGCTTAGTGAGAGTGCATAGGGGTATTGAAGGCAAAATTTAATGTGCTGTATGTGAGCACGCTGTTATTTTGGCACGTTTAGTTGCCAGTGAAAGGAGTGAGCACTCTGCTGTAGCTAGCTATCTCTCTTAGAAGGGTGTTGCTGTGAAACTCCTGTTCTGAATTTCAGTCTAGCCAGCAGCAGCTCTAATGTTTGGAAACTACCCAGAGAAACTGTGATGGATGTGTCACTTTTCTGCTTTACTCTGATGAATAATTTATGAATGGGGCAAAAGAGGCAGTTCTGGTTCATTGAGAGTACTTGTAGAAGAGTCTGGAGATTTAGGTGTTTAGTTTGACCATTTAAATCCCAACTCTGATAGCTGCAGTTTGGATGTACATGTAAAAAAAACCCAAATAAAAATAAGCCCAGTGGCAAGTGTTATCCCCTAGGAAGTCTGCTGGCACCTCTGAGGCCCCAGAGACCTCAAGGGTACAAATGGCATGGAGACTAAGCTACTCTGTCATCCTTGGAGTGCTCCTGCTCTTCCTGGAGACACACTGGTGCAGCCAAACAGAAAATCCAGCTTTGCTCCTGCCCATTTTGTATTTCTGGTGCCTTGCATGAGCAGTAAATTCATATTAAAAACATAAATAAAAGACATTGAAGTTCCATTGTAATTTCCCTTATTTGCCGTATTTTACCTACAGGTTTATTGCCTGCAGTGATCAATCACATTGCACGGAAACATGGTGTAATGCTTCCCAGCCAAGAATGCAGCTGTCGTGCCATGGGGTAAAGAAGCTGCATAAAGATTAATTTTTCTTGAAACTCCCACACTGAAGTAGGTGGTGGAGTTTCTGATCCAGTGCAGGCTCCCTGCTACTTTATCCTTCCCTCTATCTCAGATTCCACTTGACTTAGAAGCCAAATGCAGTCCAGATTTTTTGTGCCATTCATTAGCTGTCTACTACCTTAGCTGAAACACAGGGACCTCCGGAGCTGAAAACAGGGGAACTGGGGTAGCAGTTCCTGGATGATCTATCATGGCTCCAACTGAAGCTTAAAGCCAGGCAGAAATTCAATTGCCAAACTACAGCAAAAATTGCAGCAGAAGATCTTTGGTCTGCTGCTGCTTAGTGAGAGTCAAGTTGTGTTTTAAGGACTATAAAAGTCTGGTATCCTTTCTGGGTCAGGCATAAAGGCACAAAAAGGCAAACAAGTGTTCCCCTTTGTTAGGACAGTATATGCAGTAGGGGGTACACTGATCCATAGGAGGTACTGGAATTGCTGCATTGTGGCCCAGTGGAAAAGCTGTAAGATGTGCTGGGCCTGTTCTAATGTCACGTTGCTGGTGATGGAAATTAAGAGTCTTTGCACGTTTAAGGTGGGATGGCAGAGAGCTCCACAAGGAAATATCCAGTAGGATCTCGGTGTTGTCCACTTAATGTAGAGCATCTCTTTAGATACGTCCTTACTTAGGGGATAGAAGTGCAGAGTCTGCCCACTGTGTATTGGAAAATGGTAAGGGATCCACTGAAGTTGCAAGTCTCATGAGAAATACATGGGGCCAGGCTATCTCAGGATAACTTTGGCAGTCGTGTGAAGTAGTCCACATTGCTAGCTCACTATTTAGCAATCTGAGAATGACAGGGGGCTTGTGGTCTAATTTTAATTCTCATAATGGGGAAGGTTCAAAATCTTGACTCTGATGGTGGCTCTCCCACCTGCATCTCTGTCTTCAATATTACCCAGCAGCTCCTCTGCTTCCTCTTGCTTGCGAGGAAAAAGGAACACTTTTGTGTTCATTTCTCCCTCCCTCGTCTGAGTCGTCTGACTGTTCACAGGATAGTCTATCCCTTCCTCTCTCTTTCTGAACCTCTTCACTGCTTTCCCAAACAGTAAGAGAGGACAAATTGAAGGGGCTGTTATGATTTTACTGCTACCCGCTCAGCTGTCGTTCAGTAGAGCCCTGAGCAGCAACAGAGCCACAGAGCTGTCTGTTTGTGCAATCGGGAAGACAGCATTGCAGTCATCTGTATTTGAGAGGTTACTTTTGTTCATTAATGAAATCTGGATTTGCTTGATTTTTCTAAAGATAAATACCTAAAATGTACGTTTTGGAGAGGTTGCTAGCCTGAGGCTTTATTTAATGAGGAGAGTTCCCCTCTTTGCACTGTGGAATGAGTCTTTCAACTGCCAGAAGATACTTCATAACACGTTCCCTTGCACCAAGTGTCACTCCTGTATATCTCGGAAGTCACATTTCTTGGCAGAGCTTTGCACTCACTTAGCATTGGTCTAACTGACTATGTAAAGGGGAAGGCAACAGAGGATCATGCCTAAGAATGCCTCCGGTTGGTACAAAATCCCTAGTAGCAACAGGCTCTTTAATGTAGCTGACAAAGGCAGAACAAGTTTCAAAGCTGGAAGTTGGAGTCAGAGCATTTTGGACTAGAAGATAAAGTGCCTAGTTTTTACAGTGAAGGTGATGACGTACTGAAGCAGTCTCTGTGGGAGTGCAGTAGTTTCTGTGGCTCTTGAAGTTCTTCATTAGAACAAGAAGGGGATAGGATTCCTCTGACCAAACATTGGCTTCTTCAATGTAGACATCTACATCTAAGTTAGTCAGCCTGGGCTCTCTTTATAATTGAGTCAATTGAGCCTGCGGTATGATTCATCCCATCTTCATGTAGATGTATGAAATGGGCGAGAGGACCTGCATTCTTAAGTGCCAATTTTCCTCCATTGACTTAAGGAAATACAGGGTACTACCTGAACCATAAACATCTACCCTGCAGATATCTAAGTCTTGAGTCTGTTGCTTAAACATAGTCATAGATATTCCAGAGCACCTCAAATGGCACTAAGCACCCCATTAAGCCTCTGCCATTGCGTGAGACAAGTACTGCTCTGCACATCTTTCCAGGCTTCGTCAACCATGTCTGCAGCGGGATGTGGGGATACATGAGCTGGATGTTTGGAGCTTTACTCTTTCCAGGTCCCAGCATGCTTGTGCAGAAGCAGATGGGGTCTCCCAGCACCGCAGTCCAGCTGTAGCAGGAGAGGAGCTCTATCTCAGCCAGATGCCATTGTGCTGCAGAAATCGCTTGGTCCATGGTTTTCATGTATACAGAGCTGTCCTAGAACGTTATAATGCACCTCTGGCTTTAAAATTACTTAATCCAAATGGTTTAATGTCATCACAAGCGCAATATATGCATTTATTCTTCTAGGTCTGTGTGTCTGCATGTGTGTTGTCTGTACAGCGTTGTACTGAACAATGGCTCACGTGAAATTAAGAAGCAAAGCCCGTTTATTGAATTGTTTTATGTACTGTAAATCTTGTGTAATCCACGAATGCATAAGCGTTCACGTAGGAAGCTTGGCATCCCTTCGCAATGGAGCATCATATTTAGCAAGTTTCCATAGTGTTGGTAAGGTTCTGGAAATTCCTGGAGCACATGTGTTGTAATGCTTATGCTGTGCGCTGGGAAGAAGTGCGTGTCTTGCAGGTGGTTTCCAAGCACAGAATTTTCCCTTTGGGATCTGTATGTCCAGTGATATCCTCTTCATCGCTATGGAAGTAAAGGGTGGGAACAGGAGCAGTGGAATCGCCTGTGTTATTTTGACCAGGGGGGAGAATTATTGCACCTGTAGCTGAATCTGAGTTCAGCCCTCCATTGTAAATAGGTGGTTCCCAGTCTGTACACTTACAAGGCACAACAGAAGAATTGCAAACTCGTTGCACGTCCAGCAACCTATCCAGTATTTTGGTTGTGATAAGGCCTCTTTTGTGGTGTGACTCAATGTTTATTGACTTTATTACCAACTATGAAGTGTTTCCACCATCTCACCCCTAATTACTGTGGAATAATGACTTTAGAGGTTACCTTGAGCTGCACCCAAATGTCCAGTCAAAGCAAATAGGAGAAAACTAACAGTTCAAGCCAGTAGGATTAGCTACAGTGGTGAATGTTGCATGCCCAGATGAAGCACTGGAGGACGGTAAGCAGAGGGGTCAATGCTGTGAAAAATCCCTCTCAAGTTACAGGGAATACTGGCCAGAAGATTTTGTCAACTCAGGCATGTGTAGAGACAGTTAGACTTGGCATGAATTCCAGTCACACATTAGATGGCCTCATTCTGTAGTCATTATTCAGCACTTACTCAAGCAAAACTTTTGCTGAACTTAACGGGTTTACTACTGCTGCTGAATTGAGTAAGAAATTTGTCTGAGGCTCAGGTGCCTTCAGACCTGAGTCTCAACACAAAACCTCACCATGTTCTGCGTCATTAAGGATTTTCAGTTGTTTTTTTTTTAAAGACAGCAAACAGTGAGATATACTGGAGTTGATGAAAAAAAAGGTGAAGGACAGGGTTAGAAAGCAAGCAGAAGAAAAGCAGAGTGAAGTAGTTATCCCGGAGGATGCTGCAGGTTAAGAAAAGTGCTCTGGAGTTTTTACTTCATCTTGTTTTGGAAGTTGTCCCCCATGGAGAACCCCTTCAGCTCCTCTGTCAGATGTTTCACAGAGCATGCTGCATGCCTGCACTTTTGCTTATGTTTGTTTTCACTGATGATGATAAACTGGAAAACATGCTGGAAATGAAACATTTTTATTTGTTTATCATTTGGGACTGAAGTTATTAAAAATGGGGAGAAAAATTGAAATGATAGCTTGGCATGTTTTCTGTAAATACTGAGTAGTTCTTCTGCAGTGTATGATATAACCAAAGTAACCTAGAAATAAGCTTGTATTGCTCTTTTCTTGTGCCTAATTATAAGGATGTGAAAAATATGCTCATATTAATGCCTTCTCATCCGCCTGTGAGGGGGCCGAAAGTACCTCTTATGAAGATCTAGTTTGTAAAGCGAATGATTGTAATGCAAGAGTATTACTATTCATGAGCTCTGAGTTTATTGACTCTGTTAAAAACCGGATCTATGGTCCACATGAAGGATATGTAAAATGCTGTGGGTAAAGCAGTAATTCAGAAATTAATTGTAGTTCATATCAGTATGACTGAACCTTTCCAGAGTCTTTCTTGGTGAAGGGAAGTTCATGCTATATTCCCTGTTGGTTTTATGTTATTCTCTGTGCATTTTATTTCATTTGCACAAACCATGTACGTTTACATTTATAATTTTTTAAAAACTTCATTAAGGAAGGTACTATTCGGTTGGATTTGGACATTCTTGTAGGAATCAAAATGACAGACATTTTAAAAATAAAATTTGCTTATCTCCTTTTTTGTTCCATTATCTTGAGTTTTACAGATACACCTTGTTTTTTATAAAGACAGCATCTCTCACTATTTTCTTATTCAAATTTTAACAGAACTGCAGTCTTGGTAGGCAAGGGAGGCTGTTGGTAATATCTAAGGGCAACAAATAAATAAAACCTGTATGTATGCAATAGCAATTGAAGCAAAAATCACGTACTCCAGAGGCGTGCTCCTGGTTATGTTCCCTGTTCAGCAGTGTACTTAAGCACCTGTTTAACACTAATGGTAAGCATATGCTTAAATGTTTCTGCTGACTTGGGAGTTATGAGAAGTCTGCCTTGCACACACAACAGTTGAACAGCCCGTTTTCCATCTGTGTGTGAGCCCAGAGCATGGTGCTAGCTGAGCATTTTCCAGGTTAATTAGATTGGCATAACAGGATCCCTAGCGGACTCTGTGCACTCATCAGCTCTTCTGCACTCTCTGACTATCGGGAGCTCTGCTTGAAGTTGTGTATCTTTTGCTAGTAACTGAAACAGAATATTGCACTATATTTCACCAGTGTGTTTAAATGGAAACAGAATTGAATGGATTGTGAGTACACCATAAATATCAATTTGGGTCCATATTGCTAGCGTGAATATGGTGCATCCTTCAAATGCACAGTGTCTACCAAGGACTATTTATTCTATAGAGCTACCAATAATGGCTGTGCTTTCATGAATTATGCATGTATTTGTCCCTAAACCTCACCTGACCGTGATTTGGAGTGTTTAAGAGTTGAAGCTGGCTCTAAGTATAAATTGCAGATGTTTTTCATAAAATATAATGTCCTTACACGTTTCTTTGCAATTCTAGTCAGTCCATCATGCCTGTATCTACAATAAAAAAAAAAAAAATTGGAATCAAAAGAATTCTAATTCAGTTCAGGAGAAAAAGCTTGATGCTCTGAAGTCTTGCAAGAAAAGGCAAAATTACATGAAGCCAAAGGTGATTTATCCATCTATTCACTAAAGCAAGTGAAATGAGATGGAATCCCATTGTAGAAATAAGGAGGTTATTATTTACCAAATGAAGAAAGGAAAATGACCCCACAGTATGCCTAGAAGCAACTTGCCAAGGTATAAAAACGTAGCAGTGAGAATCATATTAGCCATTCAGGTCTTTTGATGGGTTAAAATGAGGAGAAAAAGCACACCCTTTTAGGGAGAGATTAAATAGATGAGGAGGAGTGTGATCATTTTAGCTGGATTCAGTGGCACAAAATTTAGCTTTCCAGTATTTTCAGGGAAAGGCTGCTTTGGTTTCCTCTGAAGATTCCTTATTTTCCCTGTTTATACAGTTCTGCCACATTTGAATCGGAGAATCACAGAGTGGTTTGGGTTGGAAGGGACCTTAAAGATCTTCTAGTTCCAACCCCCCTGCCATGGGCAGGGACACCTTCCACTAGACCAGGTTGCTCAAAGCCCCATCCAACCCGACCTTGAACGCTTCTGGGATGGGGCATCCGCAACCTCTCTGGGCAACCTATTCCAGTGCCTCACCACCCTCAAAGTAAAGAACTTCTTCCTTATGTCTAATCTAAATCTACCCTCTTTCAGTTTAAAGCCATTACCCCTTGTGCTATCACTACATGACCTTGTAAAAAGTCCCTCTCCGGCTTTCTTGTAGGGTGCCCTTAGGTACTGGAAGGCTGCTATAAGATCTCTCCAGAGCCTTCTCTTCTCCAGGCTGAACAATCCCAATTCTCTCAGCCTGTCTTCACAGGAGAGGTGCTCCAGCCCTCTGACCATTTTTGTGGCCCTCCTCTGGACCTGCTTTGACAGGTCCATGTCTTGTGTTGGGGACCCCAGAGCTGGATGCAATACTGCAGGTGGGGTCTCACCAGCACAGAGTAGAGGGGTAGAATCACCTCCCTCGACCTGCTGGTCATGCTTCTTTTGATGCAGCCCAGGATATGGTTGGCTTTCTGGGCTGCAAGTGCACATTGCTGGGTCATGTTGAGCTTCTTGTCAACCAACACTCCCAAGTCCTTCTCCTCAGGGCTGCTCTCAATCCACTCAAGGCCCAGCCTGTATTTGTGCTTGGAATTGCCCTGACCCATGTGCAGGACCTCGCACTTGGCCCTGTTGAACTTAATGAGATTTACGTGGGCCCATCTCTCAAGTCTGTCAAGGTCCCTCTGGCTGGCATCCCTTCCTTCCCGTGTGTTGACCGCACCACAGACATTGGTGTCATTGGCAAACTTGCTGAGGGTGCACTCAATCCCACTGTCCATGTCACCGACAAAGATGTGAAACAGCGCGGGTCCCAACACTGACCCCTGAGGAACGCCGCTCATCGCTGCTCTCCACTTGGACATTGAGCCATTGACCACAACTCTTTGAGTGCGCCCACCCAGCCAATGCCTTTTTCACCAAGTGGTCCATCCATTAAATCCATGTCTCCAATTTCAAGACAAGGATGTTGTGTGGGACAGTGTCAAATGCTTTGCACAAATCCAGGTAGATGACGTCAGTTGCTTTTCTGTTATCCACCAATGCTGTAACCCCATCGTAGAAAGCCACCAGACTTGTCAGGCATGATTTGCCCTTAGTGAAGCCATGTTAGCTGTCACCAATTACCTCCTTATTTTCCATCTGCCTTAGCATAGTCTCCAGGAGGATCTGCTCCATGATCTTGCCAGCCACAGAGGTGAGATTGGCCTGTAGTTCCCAGGTCTTCCTTTTTTCCCTTTTTAGAAATGGGGGTTATGTTTCCCCTTTTCCAGTCAGTGGGAACTTCCCTGGACTGCCACAACTTCTCAAATATGATGGATAGTGTCTTAGCTACTTCATCCATCGGTTCCCTCAGGACCCATGGATGCATTTCATCAGGTCCCATGGACTTGTGCACCTTCAGGTTCCTTAGATGGTCTTGAACCTGATCTTCTCCTGCGGTGGGCAGTTCTTCATTCTCCCAGTCCCTGCCTTTGCCTTCTGCGTCTTGGGTGGTGTGGCTGGAGCACTTGCTGGTGAAGACTGAGGCAAAAAAGCCATTGAGTACCTCAGTCTTCTCCATGTCCCAGGCAATCAGGTCTCCGGTTTCCTTCTGGAGAGGGCTCACATTTTCCCTAGTCTTTCTTTTATCACTGATGTACCTATGGAAGCGTTTCTTGTTGCCCTTGATGTCCCTGGCCAGATTTAATTCTATCAGGGCTTTAGCTTTCCTAACCCGATCCCTGGCTGCTCGAACAATTTCTCTGTATTCCTCCCAGGCTACCTGTCCTTGCTTCCACCCTCTGTAGGCTTCCTTTTTGGGTTTGAGTTTGTCCAGGAGCTCCTTGTTCATCCGTGCAGGCCTCCTGGCGTTTTTGCCTGACTTCTTCTTTGTTGGGATGCATCGCTCCTGAGCTTGGAGGAGGTGACACTTGAATATTAACCAGGTTTCTTGGGCCCCTCTTCCCTCCAGGGGACCATGGTAGTCTACCAAGCAGATCCCTGAAGAGGCCAAAGTCTGCTCTCCTGAAGTCCAGGGTAACAAGCTTGCTGTGCACCTTCCTTGCTGCCCTAAGGGTCTTGAACTCCACCATTTCACGGTCACTGCAGCCAAGGCTGCCCTTGACCTTCACATTCCCCACCAGCCCCTCCTTGTTGGTGAGAACAAGGTCCAGCATAGCACCTCTCCTCGTTGACGCCTCTATCACTTTGAGAAGCAAGTTGTCATCAATGCATTCCACAAACCTCCTGGATTGCTTATGCCCTGCTGTGGTGTCCCTCCAACAGATGTCAGGGTGGTTGAAGTCCCCCATGAGGACCAGGGCTTGTAAACATGATGCTGCTCCTATCTGTCTACAGAGGGCCTCATCCACTCAGTCTTCCGGGTCGGGTGGCCTGTAACAGACCCCCACTATAATGTCACCTGTCCCTGCCCTACCTTTAATCCTGGCCCATAAGCTCTCAGTTGGCTCCTCGTCCATCCCCAGAGCAGAGCTCCATGCACTTCAGCTGGTCATGGACTTCGAGGGCGACACCCCCTCCTCTGTCTCCCCTGCCTTTCCTTCCTAAAGAGCCTGTATCCTTCCATGGCAACACTCCAGTCATAGGAGCCATCCCACCACGTCTCCGTGATGCCAGTAAGATCATAGCCCTGCAGGTGTGTGCGCATCTCTAACTCCTCTTGTTTATACGTGTGTTTGCATAGAAGGATTAAATCCTCCTCGTTGGGCCCCAATGAAGCTGACTTACTGGCTGGAGTGGCTGGAATTCCTTTGTGCTGCTCTTCAGGGGCTCTCCTGCTGACCTGTGATCCCTCTCCAGGCATCTGTTGCTGGCACTGGCATCAAATTGGTAGGAGTGGGATGGATTGAGGTTCCCCTCCCGCCAGAGAAATCTCTGTTTTCTAGAGAGTTCCCTAGTATTTGATTTTCTCATTCAGGTTTGTTGTTTTGTTTTTTTTTAACCTGACCTCTTAAGTTTTTAAGGAGTTATATCCTTGTGAAGCATTGCATATTAACAGTGGCATCACAGAAAACATTGAGACAAAGTGGGCTAATCCACAGAGCAGTGACAAATGGCTGTAGCGCTATCCTGAGCTCCCTGCTTCCTGCTATATTAAAGAAGACACGTTATGAATAGATGCAACTAAAGAAAGGCAGAACAATGGAAAGACCGGAAGATGCTGGGCAATTTGCATTTGGGTATGGGGAAGCTTTCAATCTTCAGTCAGAGTTTGAATCTATCCTAAATTGATAGTTATTGATGGTTGCTAACATCCATTGCCTGCTTGCTAATCTTTGTCTGCTGTAGGAGGAAGGGAGCCCCAGCTGCATGAGTAATTGCTGTGAACCAGCTTGTGACCACACTGCTCAGGAACTCCCTGGAGGTGACTGATGGAGTCCGCGTTGCACATCACTTGGCAGGACCCCGCCTGGTCCCCAAGTGGCCTTGTTGTTACTGGAATTAAAATAATTTGTGTGTGTGTGCCTTCAGTTTGAAGGGCAGGATTCAGTCCTTCTGAATGATGGTTTTGTTCTGTGACATGCAAATACGCGTGTGTTGCGTGCGGGGGTTGAAAGTGCAAAGCCTACTGAGACAAGGCTGGAGGAGAGTCGCGGGAGAAGGAGATGTGGCCCAAATGTGCAATGTCTTTGTGGGGCAGGCTCTGGAGTGAACTGTCTGTGTAAACTGTGCCTTTTGCAGGGAGCTAGCAGCATTGCTTTGAAAGCAGCTTAGAGGCAAATTGCCATGTATGAAGCATGGATGCTCAAGTCTCAGTTCCTGGAGTGAAATAAAGAGCGTGCTAAATTTGTAGTCAGGACACATGCAGTCTCCACTAATGGGTAGAGTCCATATGTCAAAGAATGCTGCAGTTGGTGAATTCATGCACAGGCACATCAAGAACTTGCAATGCATAGGAAGTGTTGGATTGGAGGATACAGAGTCTGGTTCCCAGCTATCTGAAGTAATCATAGCATAGTGTCTTTGTCATTGGTGTACATGGGAGAAATTGTGCTTGAGGCTAGTGGAGTCTGTTGGATCACATAAGCTGAGCCCAGTAAACATGTTTACTATCTGAAAAGCGGATTTAATTATTTCTCTTGTGCCTTGTAAATGTGTCAGACTGGCACATCCACTCTGCTAGATTCAGTATCTTGTGCTTTCTCCTTTTGGAGATTCTCGTAGTAAACCACTTTTCCTCTGACATAACTAAACATGTAGAGACTTTTAACAGAAATATTAAGATTGGTATGAATGAAATACGGATGCAAATGTGTTTCTGTAAACACTGGAAAAAATAGCAAAATAAGTGTGAAGAATGTCATGAACTGATAATAAAGAACATTGTTCCTAGCAATAAAACTGAGGAGTGTGCTGTGCTGTCAAGCCCAGAAGGCCTGGGCTCTGATAAAACTCGTAGTACAGGTGTCTCTCCAGCACAAGACCCTGCTTTCTAGGGACGCTGAAAGGCCACAAGATGCTAGCACATCATGCACGCTAGCACAATTCCTTCTCCTGTTAGGCCAATAAGGAGCTACACTGTAGCCAAACAGATGTGTATTTTTTCAGACATACTCCATGCAAGTAAAGCCGGATAATGAGCTGCAACCTTGCTAATACTTATGAATGCCTAAGTAGGCAAGATTCTGAAACAAAGGACCACCCCTTCTCAACTGTTAGCTCATAAAAGGTGTAAAAGACCTGCCAAAAAACTAGCTTGTCATTGCCAGTCAAGAAAACCCAAGTGTTCCTACGATAACTTAATATTTTATATTCCTTGTCCACTGTGACACATACAAATCATCTCAGCCAGACCACCTGAACACACACATTTTGGTGCATGTGACAGTGTGATGAATGAACTCTAAGAAAGAATGAGTGTGAGTGGATGAAACCAGCATGTTCAGATTTTGTCAATAAATACCATCGTCTATAAGGTCTTGCACTGGGGCTTGTTTCACACATACTCAGGAACTGATGTCCTTCTTTCACTGCATGCTAACAGCAAGGATCTGTATGTCACACATGATAGGAGAATGGGGGAAGGTCCCATCTCCTGACCTCCGCACCCATGTGATGGCAACTGTGGCAGTGAAAGATGTGACTGGAAAAGATGGTAGCGGGGGACTGGAGGCTGTCAGAGGCCAGTGATGGAACGTGTTCAAATAACAGTGTCACATACATCTGCGAATGTCTAGGTCTATTACACCTACACCATTACCTTTATCAATCAAACCTGTAATCTCATCAAGAAATGAAATCAGGATTTTTTTACAATACCTATTTTCCAGAAACCTGTACAGAGTAACATGAATTATACTCCTATCCTTTAGTTCTTTATTAATTGACTCCCATGTCAGCTTTACTAGTTTTCCATTCTTGGAAGGAGCCCTTCTAAGGGGAGACTACTCAAGCTGTATCATTTCTGTGGGTAAATAGGGCATTAGTTTTGAAAAGGCTGGTTGTAAATGCTGTAAGTCATGAGAATAAAATCAGCAAGGGTGAAGAAGAGATGCAGGGAGCTGCTTTATGATACAAGGTGAGACAAAGCACCATCAGCAAGAAGGTCCATTCAAGATTCTGCAGCATCAGTAAAATGGTAGAGCGCGTATGTCCGTAAGAGGACAGGAGAGTGTGAGGCAGGACAAATTGGCGTTAGTGAAAGTCCTAAGGCAGTGGTATTGTTTGTTACATATTTTGGTTGCAAGCAGTAGGAATGTATGCTGAAGATGTGAGAAGCAAAACTGATATTGATGATTCTGTAGAGAAACAACTTTATGATGAGAAGAAAGGCGCTAACATTTCTCAGCTATAACGAGGACAGACTGGGGTGAGAAGCAAAAGAATACTGATGCAGTTCTGTGTATGCCATGCTGGAATGGAAGTATGTGTCACGCAATCTGACTGAAAAGCCTGTGCCACATTGCTATGATATGGAGCAACTTAAGAAGTTAATGCAAATGTGTCCTGCCATGGGGAGAAAAGCAAGTCTAGAGATTTGACTATAAACGAGAGGAAGGACTAACCTATGGTAATGAAATGCAAAGTGTCTGATCAAAATTCAGCATGTTAATCTGAATAGTAAATCTTTTATATGAATGTGTCACTTGAGCCCCATAGTCTACGAGGTTTTCTTCTCACAGTATATGTTGCCCTTGATGTCCATTGTGATTGCAGAGTGTGGTAACATTTCACTGTTGCCACTTCATTTGCCTGCTGGAGATACATGGAGTGAAATGGCTTTAAAGGCTTCCTGACTACTGGAGGCTCCAGGATGTGTAAGAAAGACAACTGTGATTTGTTAAACTGGAAAGTGTAGGGCCTTCGCATCTGACTGAGAGTGTGTGATATTTAACCAGTGGGCATTGCATCTGATGTAGTCATAAAAAAAATGGAATTTAAAACAACAACCGTATTTGATGCCAGTAAGTGTAATGCTCACAGGAACCCATGCTGAGCAGTGGCTGTTGTGGTACCCTCAGCTTATCTCCTTCATGCAGGCTTTGACATGTCGTGTGGTTTCTGAGGAGAAACACTGTCCTGCAGTGAATACGCTTGGATTGGCACACAACAAGTTTGAATTTAGAGGGAATATGATACTGATCTCCTGCATGACTTAGGACAAATCTGACAATGCCTCTGTGTGCAGGATAGCTGTGTCAGTGCATGGCAGCTCTACCACCTCCTGTGATAACCACACTTCTATTCCCCATTTGTAAAATAGGGGTGACAATTTCTTCCATTCCCTTTCTTCCTATGTTTTGACTGTGGTGTTTTAAGCTCCCATACTATCCATCTGTATTTGTTTACCACATAAACTGTGTCTTATTGTGCTAAGATCAAGTACTTGTCTATAATTAACTTCACATTGTCATTGATCTATTGAAGATACAGCGTTCAGTAAGAGATGATAGGAACATGTAAATCTGTACAATAGCAGTTGAGCTACACTTGTAGAACAGGTTTATTCTAAATTACAAAGAAAACTGAGGATAATGTCATCTATTCATGTCCACGTTTGTGTCTGAATCAGGGTTTTATTGTGAATCTAAGCAGTATTTGTCACAGATGGTGCACAGCAATTAACATTTTTTCCTGAATCAGGCAATATCCTATGTATTAATAAATTGGTAATATTTCAGTTGATGAGAAAATTCTGACAGATAGTGGAATCTAGTATAAAATTTTCAGATCAAATATTTCTTTCTGTATTTGCACCATTAACCTCATATAAGAACATCATGACTTTGATAATGCTTTGTTTAGAAAAAGAGGAATTAAAGTACTCTGCCAAAGTCTGACACCTGGAAAAAACTTTGAAATGTAGTCCTTGATGGTTGTTTGCTTTTATGTTATATAAATAATATGTGGAAAATTAATTATTTCAGTTTTAATAAAATGAGACATTTTGATTGATGGGAACTGAAATTTTGTTTACTGGGAAGTTTCAACAGTCCTTGTTTTCATCTTGCTTCGGAAGGAAAACAAATATTGAAATATTTTTTCTGTTAAATGGAGATTTAATTTCCTTTCCTCACCTTTGTTGTGCTTTTTAGCACATACTTTTCCTATCCATCTACAGCCCATCAATACCATTAAAAATGTATTGTAAGTTGAACTGGCTGAAGAAAGCATATTTAGACACAAGCTATAGTTAGTGCTTAATTAATCCTTTGCTTATGCAAGACCACAATCTCCATGCAGAACTCCTTTAATATTCAGCATGGTATTTCAAGCATGAATTGACTCCTTTCAGGTTGCTTGAGTGAGCAGGATTGGGTCTAGAGCTGCCTACAGGATGGAACTATGTTTTATTGAGGGTTATCTTGTTTCCCTGTCTTCATCTGAAAGACAGACATCTGCTGTTTGAGATCTGTAATGGGAGTGTGTAGCTTGCTTTGTCTTGATGACCCATTGGATCTGAGATGATTCCAGAGGAGTCATTACAGCTTTTACAATAGGAATGCAATAGCTCCTTTGCAGCCATGAATATTCCTGTAAAAATGTACTTTCAAAGACACTCATTACCGAGAGTGCACTGATGAGTGTTGAAGGCATCCCTAAAGTCCTTGGCATACACCACGGGTCGGTTTCAAGCAGACTGCTCTAAGATCTCCAAATGGACAAAACTTTCAAACATGCCTAGCTGAATATGGCATCCAAATCCCACATTGGGTATTCACTCTGGTTGCAGTGCCACCCATTTAGATCTTGGTTCTCCTTGTGTCTTTCAAGAGTAGCACAGAAAAGGAAATGATGCCCAGGGTGAAACCACAGCACAGAAAGACACTCTTCCTCCTGTTTTCAAGTAGTCAGCCACTGACACTGCATCTGGGTCAGGCAGCTGCTCTGAGCACCATATTCCCATGACTAATCTAATATCATCCCAGACCTGCTTGTATAGATGTATCAGAGCTGCTGTCGCACCCCGACTGTATTTAAACTTGCCCTTGATCACAATCCCACCTCTGTTAATTTGTTCTAAGTACAGTTTATTCTGTCCTTGTTTGCCTTGCCAAATTTGCTGAGATTTGTGTGTTGGCTTTAGACAAATAGCTCCTAGAGACATGTTATTGCTTAAGGTAATCCTTATTACATAGCAGGTTTGCATGGCTGGTAGAGTGTGGGGTGTATTCTCAGGAGTGTGAGCTTGTGGTGAGAGATTCCAGTGTCCCAGGGTAGCTGGCAGCTATCTACAAAAATGGTGCCAACTAACTCAGAAAAGAGTTACGCACAAAAGCTGGCCCAGTGGTTTGTTGTTTTTTCCTAAAGGAGACACCTCGAATTTTACACTATAACTCATGTGAGCTTTTTTAGAAGGAAAGAAAAGAAAAGAAGAAAAGTGCTGAAGCATAGCACTCAATGAGTTCTTTGGAGCTAATTTGCAAAGGATTATTCAGTTAAATACTGTTTCAGCTCTTACAGTGCTGTTTCTCCTTGCATGGACCGCATGTTTCTGGATCGTTGTCTAAAATAACTCTGTGAAAGCATCAGTAACAAAATTTTTAACTGCAGTCCTAACCTGGTTGATTTTCTCCCCAGACTGGAAGATTGAGCTTCCACCCTTTCCTTCCTTCAGGCCTTTCCTGTGATTGCAAGTGTATTGTGGGATGGAAGTCATGCCCTCCTCATGGTTTATGTCCCTGTACCTTTACAGGGTTATGGTGTGTATCTAGGTCATGGTCTTATATTGCTGTGATGTACAGGAGAGGCAGACAGTCTCTGAACTTCACCAGGAGAGAATTTGGATGTTACACTGTGTTACACTGTTCCTATTTATTACTATTTTTTCACTCAGCAATGTGGCAAGGAACACTTCTACATATATTTTTGCAAAATGTAATTGATAAATATTGAATCCAAAGCACTGGATTTAGCTGCTTGCAGGGTAGTTGCATCTTTCTGTACACAAAAGCTGCACAGAGTTTGGGTGTCAACTGCTATTGAGAATGAGGCGATGTGGCTTTTTTTAAAGCAAAACCAATACTTCATCTCAAAGCTGCTGTGTATAAGGACCATGTCTTTCTAGCCATGCTATCTGCAGTCTTCTGTGTTGTAATGCAAAAAATCATGGCTATTAGCAAACTGACCCAGATAGACCGAAGAACGTTTTTGTTGCAAAGGATGTTTTTGTTCCCTTTTCACTTGGGCTGCCCCACCATTGCACAGCAGAGGCTTGTGGAGCTGTGAGTAGGATGGAGTGATCCTATAAATGACCCTGATTATCACTTTCATAAATGACTCTGCATTTTCTAACCAAATGACCAATGAAGCGAAAGACATTGAACAAGATTTTTAATTATAACAGATGGAATCTGTGCTCTCTAATCAGATTGTTGTATAGGTGGCTATTATTCATTGCTAAAAGTTAAGGCAATTAAACTTCAATCAGTCATTGGGCAGATTATATCAAAGAATTACTTCATTTGAGGGTTTGGGTGTGTTTGAGTTTTGGGGTTTTGTTTGTTTGTTTGTGGGGGTGTTGTTGTTTAATTACTGTCTCTAGTGGAAACTCACAGTATATTGATCTTTCAAATCTGTCTAAAGGTGAAGTATTAATACTGGTGCCAAAACAGCTGCTGCAGGTATTCCTGTTATAGACTTGCAAACCTGAACAAATTTAATATTGGGTCCTTATTTTGTGAGACAGCCAAGGGAGCAGAAGGTAATTTAGGGTTTTCTATTCTATTTCTTTTTTTCTTCTTAGCGTGTCTTTCTTTATCTGCATTTTCTATCTATCTCTGAGCTGACTTTACCATGTCCTTTCTCCTTTTCTTTTCACATATATCAAAGCTGACTGCTTGCCTGTCAGACAAGTGTGGAGGGGGTATCTATTTTGGCTGTTCTGGAGACTGGGGTATTCTGGAGCAACACTGAAAGTAGATGTGGTCCCTCAGTTCAGTATGCAGCTTGTTGCTGGTGCAGTATGATCCTGTTTCGAAGAATAAGGCATACTGCTCCTTTGTAACATATTTGTGGCATGGATTTGCACTGATGCAGCTACTTTGGTGAAAAAAATCTCTATTTCAGCAAACTCTAAATTGACCTCACTGTATCTGTCTTTACCCATTTGTAAAGTGGGCAACTTAACGTTTGTCTATCACATGGAAGTATGGTATGGCTTGCTGAAGAGTAACTTTTAAAGCATTTGGAGATCCTTGGATGACAGACACTACAGAAGAGCACTGATTCCGTGCACTATTTTACTGCTCTGCTTTTCCATTTTAAGTCCAGCTCAGCACTTGCACCAAAATGCCAGCACTCTGCTCCTGTACAAAAGCAGGTTTGCTCACTGTTTTTATTGAGAAGTGGTATTTGTATTCCCCATGCATGCACACACAATGCTTTTAGAAATTAGAGTAAAGCCACCTAATTCCAAGTAGATTTAGCTCACAGCAGGTCACACCAGGAAGGTGCTTCCACAGCCAGGCTGAATGTTTCCAGAATTCCTCAGCAGGTTTTAGTTAACAGAAGCGAGGAAGAAAACCAAGTCTGTAGTTCAATTGTTCTTTCCTTCAGGCCTGGTCATTTGGAATCACAGAATCAACTAGTTACTTAAGTGAGCTTTGAGCGATGTTATGAGTATCCTTCTTAAAGGATAAAAGTTGCTGCTTAGTCAGACGTTTTCCAAAAGCTTTGATGAGATTTGAATGCCTGGTTCTCAGGAAACAGAATAATCCTCCGAGTGGCCTGGAAAAGCCCAGCCTGAACCCTTCCCTTTCCGAATGACCTGTGCTGTGTCACCTTACCCTCTGGATCTCGATTCAAAGGCATTTCTTTGGAAGGGCCTTTCGCAAGGCTTCAAAATCGTGACAGACGGAGCGGCTGGTGAGGCGGCGGAGGGGCTGAGGCTCGGGGGCTGTCCGTGGTGCTGAACGCTGCCGCGCCGCCGGGAGAGGGTGAGGGCTGAGGATTGTTCTGCTTAGCACAGGGATGGATGAGTGCCTGCCCTCCCCCAGGGTTATAGCCCACAGGTCTCAGCCCTCTTCTTGCCAGTCAGCACACGGGAATTCATCTGAAACTAACAAGTGATTGTAAGAGAATCCTGCGTGCAAAGAACTGTACAGAGGCTTGCTCCAGAGGTGCGACGAGAATGGCGTCTTCTTAAAATACGGCCACAATTAGCCATTCAGGAGCCAGTCTGAAAATGCAGCGCTACTGTTCTCTGCCTTGTCCCACATAGCTGTGTTGCAGATGAGGGGGAACATTTATACAAGACCACCTGCCCCTTCTTACTTCTGTTTGGACACTGTCAGAGCTCGTCTGCTTGGGGTTCCTCAGCACGGTTCGTCTGAATTAACTAAATAGTTATCAGTTGGCTATTTAAGCCACACAGAACTCTCATTCAGAATTAAAGTAGCCTTCATTTCATTTTATTTATTTTACTCATGAAATGGATTAAGCTACCTTAAATTAAAGCTATTTTGATTCCATATGGGACTATCCTCTCAGATATTTAATGTGGCATAACTCATCCATCTACAAAGTAAATTTACATGTATCTTCCCGAGAATCTCAGTGTAAACAGGTCCTTAGTCCTTATCAAGAAAACCTTTGTTTGCTGTTAAACAGTATACTTTGGAAGTGTTTAAACTTATAATGAACAAGGGCACCAAGTGTTCACCTAAGGAACTGGCATGGAACAGTAAATGGACTATAAATTCACATCCTAGTTTAATCTGTAGTACTTTTCCCTCTATATAGACAAAGAAGGTTCTGTTGAGGTCTGTAAGCATTTTCCTGTGGAATTTATGACCCTAGGTTCTGCTTAGAAACATGATAGTCAGAGATTCATAAAGCGAAGTTGGAATCTGAGGCCTGATTCAGCAGGGAACACTATGCACATGTTTCACTTTAAATATAGAGGTGTTTGATTGACTCTTAAGAATTGTGCTGAATCAGAGCCAAAGTGCTGTGGCTTTTTGTGACATTTATATGGCTACAGGATACGGATGTTCAATGAAAACTTCAATGGCAGTCTTCCTTAATAATTCAGAAGTCCCGATTTTTCTGCAGAATTAATATCAGTCTGGATGATACAATCATTCTGAAAATTTGAGCCCTGGCTGTATCAGGACTTGTTTGCAGGAAGTAGCTTACCGCTTACAGCTTTATTACAGGCAGTAGGAGCGTTGGGCTGTAAGCTCTTTTTTTAATTAAAGTTGTTTGTCATTTATTAAGGCTATTTTTAAACTATTTTTTTAGTTTCCCGGGAAAACAGTGGTGTGCTTTCCAGCAATTTTAATTTAGTTACATTTATATATGTGCAGCTTTTACTACAGGAAGTCTCTCTTCATCATTAGGACGTGAAAAACATTAATAGCAACACTACTGTGAAGTAATGCAAAGCTGTTGATGTACTTTATTGCAGTCACAGATTACTGTTTCCTGGAGAAATAATGATATAAATGGAGTCATTGGGGAAGGCTATGGGAAATCATGCAGTAACTTAAAATTGCTATGAAATTTATGCGCTTTTGCCACTGCAAAGAAATCCTCCACTACTAATCCTCTTTTTAGTTTTAAAACTAAAAATAACATTTTTGAATTAAATAAAACATATTTAAAGGTGAAAAATAACTAAATTAATAACTGTAAGAATGTACCTAGGCAGTTGAAAATTTCTAATATGAATGACTGTTTCTCTTCAGTGTCATTGGAATAGCACAGAAAACATGTGGTTTGTGCCCCTAGCATTCCTGCAAAATGCTGCAAAGCAGCTGCAAAGAGCACAGTTACCTGAGATATGAGTCATCTGTTGGTGGGGCTTTAGGAAACATGAAGTATACTTCAAGAAGGAAGAATTTTGTTTAATGCATACATGTTATTCGCTACTGATAGATACATTCTTCTTTCCAAGTGTGTGGACTGAGGTTACAGATATATTTGAATATGCTGAAAAACCTTAAGTAGCCTAAAGTTAATCACCAAAAATAAACTTACATTAGTATCTCAGTAAACGGGGGGCGGGGGGGGGAAGACAAACCCAAGTATATTTTCCTAAGAGCTTGAAAGTAATAAAATTCTTTCCATGTAGAAAGTTACCTCTTGATTGTAATTGCAAACTTGCAATGGGTTTCTACACAGATGTATAAAGAAAATTTTAGAAAGGAGAAATGCATTATGTAAAAAAAAATCTGTTCCATAAGAAACAATTTGCTTACTGAAAAGTTAAATATGCAATTGAAACAGTTTGGCCCCGACCAGACATAATTTTCCTCATCTGAGGCCTAGGCGAAAGCCAAGGCTTTGAATCTGTAAATGCTTAAGTGCCTGAGCAACTTGCATCTGCGTTTCGTACTTGGAACTCACTGGGGAGCGTGTCACGTGCAGAGATGCTCACGTGGGTGAGGGTTTGCAGGCCACCGGAGCGGGTCTTACACAACAGTGATGCAGCGAGTGTTTGGAGATGCACTAGTCCAACTCTCCCCCCTTTTTCCAGCTTCAGGGATTGTGGCTCTGCCACAACTTCTTGTGTTCAAGCTCTTACCCGAAAGCATGTATCAAATCATTTTTGATTGCTTGTAACCCTGTAAAAGAGGAGCTAGTGACTTCACTTATGCATGTCAAGAGGCAGGAAACAGGACAGTAGAGATGGAGGTAAGACAGGACTCCAAGGTGGGGCTGACGCAAATTTGGGATTAATGTTGTGCTGGGCCTCTAAATCTTACTTAAGGCCCTGCATTGTGTAAGGTCAACCCTACCCTACAACCTGTTCCAATATTTCATTGCTAAGTAAATTGATGTAATATTCATGTCTTTCCTATAAAGAAAATTCTACCATGGGAACTATTACAGCTTTTTCCTTCAACTACTTTATTCTGTGTTCTAGTACAGGACTATTTTAAATTAATTATCCACTAATTTGTAGTTGAGGCACTCAGTGGCTCTAAGTGATAACATCTCCACAGTGCAGTTAATGTTATGCTTCTTTGTGTATATAAATACTTCACAAATGCATTTTTCTCCGATTGAAATTGAAATCTAATAGGCTAAACAGGATCATTTCTGTATAGTGCTTAGCAATGCATTCCAGGTGCTTGAAAGCAATTTTAGAGAAGGTGAAAAAATTTCCACAAATTGTTCATATCTTAGAATTTCTGTCAGTTTCTCCAGTAGACCTAATATTCACTTAATAGGAAACATCAACATGTTTTTGAGTATGAATTTAGCTATTTGGGTGCAAAGACAGTGAAGTAATTTTGATATTCTGGATTTTTGATTGAGCTTTTTAATGCAGGTTCAGTTGAGAAATTCTGATGAAAAACATGTTCAAAGGTAAAAAGTGAGGCATGATTCTTTTTATGTTCTAATATACAAATTTTTTACTATAATGGTGTGAAAGCAAGAATTACAGGAGTGATTTCTGTAGGAGGCATTTGTTTTCCAGTGTTCAAGAGGACGTTTTAAAGATTCTTGGTGGAGGATCTCTGCACTTTTGGGAAATAAGGCCCAGTAAGGGGTGGGTTGCACTGAAGAAAAATTTATGAGCTGTCTTGGAAGTCTTGGTCTTTGAAATTACAATCTTCCATTTAAAAAAAATTGGCAAAAGACCTAGCATTTACTGAGATTCAAAAGAGCTGTGTGATAAATGAATACTAGAGAGTAAACTTCGTATTGGTGCTGTTAATACATTGTTCGTCTTATTAATCCATCCACAAGTTAAAAAAAAAAAAAAGACATGGTTACTAGATGGGGTTTTGCTCTTTTAGATAAAGCCCTAAACTTTTAAAGTGCTCTCTAAGACATTTTTATGCATGTCTTGATTGTTATCCCTCCATCATTTATGCTATAATGCATTACTGGAAGATCTGGAGTAAATTTAATTTCCTTACCAGCTGCAGTCTTTTCCTTTTGGCACAGAGTGATTATGTTTGGCTGTGTTTAGAATGAGAATAGAAAAAGCTTTTCACTGGGCTTCTCAGATCTGTGGTATTGTGCAAAGAACTGAAGTAGGAACTTGTCATGGTAGAGACCTGGTGAGATGGGAAATGAGACATTCTGCTACAGCAGCAGAGCTCCTGTTCTCCAGTGACATTGCAAGAACTCTGAAGGAAATAACTTATTTTTGCCAATACTCAGAATATAAACCATATTAATACTGCAGGCAAGATCACTGAAACTTTAAAAGTCAGAGAACAGACTGGGATGTTTTTTACCAAGTCTTCATCCAGGGTGATGTAGTTAAAAGACAGCAAAAAGCTTGATCAGCAGTTCAGCATCACAGATGCGATTACCAAAAGTGTCAGGCTTAGCAGTGCTCTCATTGAAGTCATCGGGCATTTTCTCAATGACATTATGGTTATGGGGAACTTGTATTTTTTAAATAAGCAGTTTGCAAATGCATGTCCCGTGGGTGCATTTCGGAGTCTTAATGCAAGAGCTCCATCATCTTACCCTTCTCATAATTTCTTTTGATTATACTGTGCTAATGTTGGCTGTTCTGGTATGTGGGGGAGGTATACTCCAGTATTGCTACTAAGTCTGTTCTGTTACTAGTAAGCATTTATCTAAGTCCCCAGTATGACTGCATCTTTAGGATTGGCTTTGCACCAAGAGTGTTTGTTCCCCTGACCTTTATGTACTGTAAAAAAACCCTTAGAAAACAGAGGAAAAGATAAACACAGCATGATAACAGCAACGACTCAGCAAGCTTCAGTCTTTCCTAAATGCAAATCAGCTCAAACTTAGACTAATTAAATTCTGCAGTTAATGACAGACTATACAAGCCTGATTTAGCAGATCGTCTAATGAGACCCTTGGGACTTGGAAAGCAGAAGCACACTGCCCTCTGAGGTTATTAAGGCATAGCATCACCCTCACCTAAGATTATCAAGCTGCTACTGGAGTGGGAGGCCAGGACACTCAAGATAGCCAACCCAGGTTTCCTAGAGCAAATAAGGGCTAAAAGAAAGAGAAGGGAAGCACAACACCCTGTCATTGCTCCCCTAGTTATTGCCTGCTTACTCAGTCTGAGAGAAGGGAAGTTCTCTAAGGAAGAAAAAGAAGAGTTTGGGCCTCTTCCAGCATGTCATGCAACAAAAGATTCTTGCTTTTTGCCTGTAATCAGAAGGCTAATAGCAAATGTGATTTCATTTGCATTTTTGAGCTTTGAACATTATTTGTGCACTGTTCAGAGAAAGATGCTTTGATTTATTTTATTTTGCCATGACAGAGTTTGGTGTGATTTGTCAGAGATGGGCAACCAGTGCCATTTCTTGGCGATGTACTTAAAACTGTGTTGCCAAAGAATTTAAATGTGGGGAAAGAACTAGAACTTTTTTTTTGCATGTTAGAAAGAGTCCAGTGCACACATAAGCAAAGGCCTTGAACTTTCACTCTGAGGTCAAGAGTTGACACTAATATCTGCAAGCTATGAAGTAGCTGGGACATGGAAAAGCATTCTAGGGATTAACATGCAAATAAGGGCACAAGTCTTGTGGTTTGTTTCCAAATTCACACATTCAGTACTGCTACAATAGACTTTTGAAAGTAGAACAGAGTTTGCCCACAGGATAGATTTATAAGATCACTGCAGAAGCTTACTCACTGCTGTTAGGTCTTATCACTCTGATACACTGATTTGAGTTCCATGCTAGGATCCAAATCCTCTTTCAGCACAGCTCCAATTTCACAGCAAAGCAATGTCAGAGCTCTGTGGAGTGAAGTGTAAGGTTTGGGCAAAACAAGCTAGCTGGTTTTGTTAGAGCGAGCTGTTTTTGTTAGCTGTGTGTACTTAGAAAAACAAAACCAAACAAAACCCCCTCAAACATAAAAATTGGCTAATTTGCTTCTAAGCAAAGAAACCATCTTCTGAATGCACAGTAGACCACCATGTCATATGATACCTTCATTGATCTGCACTGACAGCCTAAAAAGTTTCTTTTCTGCCAAGTTGCCATAATCTGCATCTGGGAGGAGATAAAATAGGCATGTGTTGTGATATTCCTTTGCTTGACTAGTGCTAAGGGTCCCCAAAGGGTCAAAGTGAGTATTTGTTCATATTGGCAATTGTTTACTAGTTTGACGATGGTTTGTAGAGCATTTGGCACAGTAGGGCACAGCCCTAAGTGAGGCTCTCAGATGTCCCAACCCAACAGTGGCTGCCATAACCTTCTTCCTGCTGCCACATCTTCTGAGAGAGAAAGAGGCGCCAGGCTGAAGTACACAGGGTTCAAAAATACACTTAATTTTCAAAGAGTAACAAGCAAAAGAACAAAATATTGAGGGTGGAGGATAAAACAAATATTTCAGTGTTACTTAACATTATAAATTTTCACCAAGCTTTTTACATTCTGAACTAGCTTTGATGGAAAGGAAGTGAGGTTGGTGTAAATTTACATGTTGGCAGTTTCCCTTTGAGTGAAGGTTTTTCCAGGAGAGAAGAGCAGGAATAAGGAGAGGCACTCAAGATGTTTAAAGATGAAGATTGGGAAAGGGTGCCTTGTGGATGGAGAATTAATCTGTCCTTATCTGACTTACCCAAGAACCACATACTACTTCTGTTAAAACAGTAGCAAACCTGGGTCTAATTGTTGTCTCGGAAAAGGTATGGGACTGGATGGTACAAATGAATTTCCCATCCTCCCCAACCCCAATTCCCTGTGAATCTTTCTTCCCTTGATGGCTGCCCACAAGAATTCCTTGGTCTCTTTCCTCCAATCTGTCCTCAGTGTTATGGATAAAGGTCTTGAGTCCATCTAGTTCCTCACTTGCCCCTTCTGTGTTCTGGTTGTGGGTTTTGTTCCATTCTTCAACCACAAGTCCTTACTTATCTCCACTGCTTGTTCTTGGGGGATTGGCGTGTTCTCCAGCATGATGGTGAAAGATATGCTCCACCACACAGCACAAGGTGCCAGGGGCTGCAGAGTCCTGAGGAGCTGCTAGTGTGTTGGACACTGCTGGGAGAGCTCTTGTTTTGAGCTCAGTAAAATTCTCTTAACTGATGAGCCTGACTGAACAGCTAAAGTAAAGATGTTGTGAGATGTGGGACATGATATAATCATTGCCTTTAATTATGAATGACTGTGTATGACTTCAGTGCCTGTGAGGCCTGAGTTACAGACCAGGACTCCCATGGCGCTCAGAGCACAAAGAAAACATGGTAACTGCCCCAAAAAACTCATAACTTAAGATTTACAATCCAACTGGTAGCAAAAATTAGTCTCCAAAATGACTATAGTGTCAGAAAAAGAATTAACAAGGAAATGGGAAATCATCACTCTGAAGACAGATGAGAGCTGAGCAAATTCAGGTCTAACAAGAAATCTACCAGTTTGAAAGCAGTCATCTGGATGTAAATTTTTTTTTAAAAGCGTGTTTCATTAATACAGTGGTTGATTAAATATTCCCTGTGTCTGGTCCTAATTTGTTGAAAATACTTTTTATTCTTTTAAAATGTTCTTTTACAAAGTTAAAATTTATCAAAAATCTTGCAAGTTTAAAAAATAATCATGACGTTGCAATTATTATCAAAATTAGTAATAATTACTTATTTCCAGCATGTTAGTATCTAGATCTACTTCCATAAATGGAAAAGGTTGAGAATGACTTTCTCTTCTCTTAAGGAGTTTAAATATTGATTGCTAAGTGTGTGCGTATATATAGATATATATGTGTGAATATATACATGTATTTTTGAGTCCATTACAAACATCTCCAAATAAAGCCATTTCAGTATTTCAAACCCAGCTTTTCATTTCTCAGCCAACTGACTGATGAGATTAACTTAAGTCTGATGTACATACAATGCTAAAGAAATACATAATTTCTCTACCAGAGCATTAATGTCTAATTTTCAGCATTTTCAAGTGACAGTTGAATTTTTTTTTTCAGTACAATCTGTTTTACAAGGTTGGGCCTCCTGCTGGGGAGTAGAGTGCCATATCACTGAAGGTAGATGTCAAAGTGCTTTTTTTTTTTACTTCCCCTTCCTTCCTGATAAGGTATAAAGCAGCCTTAAGGGCCTAGCCTCCACTGGGAAATCTAAAAGTGTCCCACTCATTCATCTACAAATGATGAACTATCAGCTGGCACTAGTGTTTTAATCCACAATCCTGAGTAACCCTGCTGAGAGCGGATCTAATCGGCACAGCAGTAATGGCCCAGAGGTGATGGAATTTCCCAGGTGTAGTCAAAACTAAAGGTTAAGTGGTGTTCTCTCATTGTGGTTTTTAGGACTATCAGAGCTTTAGTTTTTCTTTCTTTGGGCTCAAGGGCTTTGTTTATAGTTTAGGTATTAGCTTTATTAAATGCTGTAATCTAGGTCCTCTAAAGATGCTTGTAGCCTTATCCAGCAAAAAGAGAGGAGGATGAGGATCTGATTGTTCCAGCATAATCAATTCCAGAAAAACAGCACTAGCTTTGAAGATGTCTCTTCTAAGTGGGAAATGTCAGTATTATTGTTTCATAACTTACTGAAATTATAAATTGATGCGGGGCAACTTGTGAAGGAGGTTGGTGTAAAGGAGGCACCTAGAACAGATTAACCAATTCTAAAGCCCCAAAGGACTAATTTCTCGGCCCCAGTCCTGGCATACCATAGGTGCATAGGCAATGCTGAGAACTGGCGATGAAAGAGAAAACACAGAGCTTGTTCACAAAGAGGAGTTACTGCAGAGTTGCTACACGGTAGATATAAACCTTACTCTCTATTCTGCAGTAATGCTCTGTGTGGCCAGTCCTATTCCATAATCAAGCTGTCATTGTGTGTTTTTTAGAAATTAGTGCCATGGTCCTCTTGACCTAGTAAGGGAGGATGTTTCAATATGGTAAGAGAGGCTGGGACAGATTTGAGTGAACAAAGACTGGCAAATTCATAAGAATGATGTGGAGAGGGCATGTTAGAAGCAGGATGGTCTGCTCCTTCAATTAGTTAAATTAAACTGGAATTAGTTAGCTAAACTGAGGGGAACTTAAAAAGAAGACTAAACAAGGAGAATAAATGTGAGTAAGACTCAGGAATTTTTTAATACTTTCCTCTTTTGCTCTATGTGCTTTGTTCCTTTTGGGGGTCTGATTAAATAATGCTTTGTGCTTAAGTCCTAGCATCATTTTAATCAACTCGCTGTTCAGGTATCCCTTGAGTGAAAGAGCTTAGAGATGTCAAATGCAGTTACTCTTGTTGCATTAAGTGCTGGAAGATGGAGGAGCACAGAGAGATGGTGGCTGATCCCAGCATGATTGAAGCAGGTGGTTCTGCTCAGAGTGTGGTGCAGAAATCCCAGCCTGTCATCTCAAATATAAATTAGAGAAAGATTCCTGGGGCTGTCTGGCACAGGTCTCCTGGGGGCATGACACTGTCTTTGTCTAATAAAAGCCTGTCCCCAGTAGGGTGAGTGACAACTTATTTCCATATTTTTTATGAACTAGACTCCTCAAACCTGGTACCCTTGTTCATTAAAAGCTGCAGAGTTTAGGGAAGAAACGTAAATCTGGATTTTCTTTTCACATCAGAAGTGACTAAAAGGTCATCAGACCTCCCTTTGTGATTTCAACTATTCAGATGTCTTTTTGAACTTTGTTCCATTTTAACAGGAGTTACTCGGTTCTTACAGTATGCTGATTACATGGTAGAAGCAACTTTGAAATGTGCTGTGGGCAAAAGGTCACCAGACTACCAATTTATGAAAATCATTTAAATCATTCCTGTGAGGAATTCAGTTTAGATTTCAAGAAATTAATTTCCTTTAACTAGATACAATTAATTTTAGCCCATTTAGTAAAACAGAAAAGATAATTTCTTAAAAGCATTTAACTTCTGTGATATTTCTTGTCCATAGAGATAAAGCTGCTTTTCAAAGGAGAATAAATAACTTCATTTCAGTTATCCAACAGGGAAACTAAGTCACCAAAGAGGTGACCTGAGCAAGACACATACCAACAAGTCATCTACAGTGTGAATGTCTCCATTTGTGTTAGTTATTCTGGGCTTCCTTTATAGTCAGTGGAGAGAAATTGGCATGTTTAGGGTACAATTCCTCTGACCTATTTTAAATATCTACATTAGGAAGAGAGGAATCCTGCCTCACAGGCTGTTGGCTGTCAAGGAAGCTGAGGATGACCAGCTCAGAAGTCTGCAGTACCTACATTTGATCAGATAATTCCTATCCTTAATAAGTGTTTCATTCTCTGGAGTGATTTATTGCAGCGTCTTACGTTTTCTTTATGTATAGTGAGCACTTAGTCAAGGCCATTGAAATCTTATGGGGAAGAAGGCTGAAAATAAAATGTGGTAAACAGATATCTGCCAAGTATGTCTAAGTTGGGAAATGGTTCTCCTGCCTCTCTTTGTGACCCTCCACTTTTCAAGGCCCAGAGGTGAAACTGTGATACAGCTGATCAGTACATGAACCTCAGGGTGTCTCTTCACCAGGAGGTCCATACTAGGAGTGTTAGACAGTAACTGGTTTATCAATTATCATTTTCACATGTAGTCATCACTTACCATTTCTGTACTCTTAAGAGGTTCCCACTCCCTGCAGAAGAACCTGACCATCTTTGTTTCAGATCTCTGCTTGAAGTTTTGATTTAGTGTTTGGCACAGCACAGGGAATGGTGGGAGGAACGGCGGGGTGATAGTGACTGACTGAAGTGATCAGTGGCATTCTCCATTTATGGCACATCCAAGTACTTTCCTGCCCTACTGCTTCTTCCCTCCTTCACCTCACATGTGAAGTGTCAGAATCCCAAGAATCAGTTTGAATGACTGCACTCAGCACAGAGTTTTGCAGTCCAAGTCAGTCTAAAACCATCTCCCGTGTTCCTGCTCCCTGCTCCCACAGCTGCATGGTACTTTGCCTTCCCTTGCTCAGCGGTAGTGTGCATGTCCAGTGATATCAGCTCATTGATCCGGCTGAAACTGAATCATAATTTTCTTCTTCTGGGTCTGGCTGGTTGAACGAGCTGATCTGATTCACTGAGCCACAGACAGCATGACATCTGGGCCAACAAGAAGCATGCAGCAAAGAGGCTGGAGAAAGAACCTCTCTGTTTAGTGTTGGTATGGTGTTAGATGAACTTAAACATGGCTTAACGAAGGGAGAGGGGAAAATTCTGAGTTTAAAGATGATAATTTTTTTGGTTTGGTTTGGTTTTTTTAACTGTACTTTATTTGATTAATGAACTAGTAGTTCTGCTTGCAAGGCAAAATTAGCAGTGATAGTAATATAAACAGACGGAACTGGCTCAGTTCACGGTAGCTCACAAGGTATGCATGGTGCAGAGTAGTACAGTGTGCACTCCCTGTGCATATGTCTCAATTTCCTGCCTATTTCTCAGGTAAAGGGCGTTCAACAGAAGAAAAATAAGTAGGAGCTGCCAAATTAGTGAGCAGTGTGGCTACCTTGGAACCAACCAGGGTGGATGCTGACACATGCATCAATGGTTAATTGGTCACTGTAGAAATGCAGGGTAATCAATGCTGCAAGAACTTTCATTTTCTGCAAATAAAAAGCAATGTAAATATAAAAGATTAATTATACTTCTGTTGCTACATAGTTCTTAATTTCAGAATAAATATTACTTCAGAATGAAAATTATTTTATTCCAGATTAGAGTGCATGCACTGGAACAATATTAATTTATCTGTAGCCATGTATTTTTTTTTCTGCTTTGTAGTCACAGCAGTTAATTTCCCCATGTAGCTGAATACTGAAATGGGTTGGCTTTGAAGCCCAAATGCAGCTGTAAGTGAGATGTGATACAGTGTGAAAATTGATCTGAATGTCACAGCTTGTAATGTAGAGGACACAGGTACCTGTTAGTACCTGTAATGTCCTACTCCTCAGCCTCAGGCATGATGGAGTAATCACTTTGGAAATTATCCAGAGTAGAGGGCCATCTCAAACAATTTGCTGAAAATCAGTTCCTGTGTAGGTGTTCCTGCTAAGCAAATACCTCATTTAAGCTTCTTGCTGATTAAGGAGCTCTTTCTATATACAAGGATATTAAAATGAGGTTGTTCATTTTTCCTAGTAGATTTAACAGATATTTTGTCTCAGGGGAAGAAATTTATTATTATCAGTTTCATTTGTTAGCAAGTAATAAAGTTGCATTTATTACCAAGTAACCAGGGAGAGAGCCCTGGTATCTTAGACACTATAGACACAGAGAATAGGCAGCTCTTACCCTAAAAGCCTGTGGTCTGTGTGAGATTTGTGGGGAATAGGTCTGGAGTCCACATTTTAGACTTCATACAAGCATTAAGACAGTCTTATATGCACAGAGCAGGGCAGTGCACTTTCATAATAGCTTCTGGGACATTTTGCAGTGGTTCTGCTTGTTCAGCTGGGAATCAGCTAAAAGCAAAGCAATGGAGCAGGTGTGAAGTGAAGCCTGGAGGCAGAAGATGTGAGAGGCAGAGGTGGAGAGATCTTGAGCACATAGTGTATTAGTACACAGTGGAGGAAGTCCAGGCAGCAGTGCAAGTGTTTGTGTGAACAGTCAAAGGCTCCTTATGTTTTTGCTTCCACAATTTTTTCTCTTTTCTGGGGTGTCTGGAAGACTCTGCAGTTTTTCCTGGTGCTCTTTGCTGGAGAGGAGACACCGGAGGACTACACAGTGGATATACCATCCTCTGCTCAGTTTCTGGATTAGAGGAGAGAGAAGTTGTCCTCACTGAACATCACATTACTGTCCCTATCTTTTTCTGATCCACCTCCCCATCTGATAGTAATAAGAAAATCTCAAGTAGCATTGCTACTGGCTTACTAGTAAAGCAGGGGTTTGCTTCTTGTTCACTACAGCAGTATTTCTATCATTTCAGCTTTCACTCGTTGTTGCAGGGATTTTATGGAATGTAAAGATGCTGGTAATGTTGACAATGTTAGCTCTATGTAATTTCATGGGTAGTATCCTCTTTATAGGGACAGCAGACAAAAGAAGGAAGTTGGAAAATAGACCTGTAGGTGTTAGGTGAAATCAAGGCAATCACTGAGGTGTCCCAATCAAAAATGACTGCATTCTTCTTTTTTAATTCAGACTGACATGACAGCTTCTGCAGTCCAGCTGGCAACATGTGCCACAAGATGTGCAGCAGGACCAGGGCTGATTCTGGGATGAGATTGCAAAGCAAGAAATACTAAGCCTGAATCCCAGTTCTGACAGCTATTCCCAGTGACCTGGAGGATAATTTCTGGCCTGCCACATTTGCTTCATTCTAGGGTAGTGTGTGACTCTCAACAGCCATGCACTGCGCCATGCCCCTGCATGGATCATAGCACTTCTTGCTGTGAGCTCTAAATAATAAGCTCATGTACTACAAGGGAGGGGTCTTAAGTGTGACATTTAGTCACCAGCCCTGAAAAGGTTGGTTGGTCCACCCCAATTTAAATCATCACTTCAGGAAAAAAAATAAGACATCATCGTTAACCTCTATATCCCTGCTCCCACGCAATGGCAGAGGAATAAAAATGGAGGTTATTAGAAAGGTCTGTAGCAGTAGTATTTATTGCCTCAGGACTTCACATCAATGCAGATAATAAAATGCATATTGATATTGGCCCTCATACAGCTGTGCATAAGAAAACTCTATTCTGGGAGAAGGGACAGTTTCTCATTCTTTTCTATAAAATGTCATGAAATCATGAGCTTGGTCAGACCTCGTAGGTATGGCTGTGGTAAAAATTATAAATGCTAACAATTAGGGCTGTATATTATTGAGCAGGGATTCTCTGATAGCTTAAATGCAAAGTTGTTCCATGCCAATGACTGTTGCCAGAAAGGATCCATAGCATTTGGCGACAGTGTTTTGAAATGATGGATCCCTTAGCAATAAAGAAAACTGCAAATATCACTTTAAATCTCTGAAACGTGAGACAAACCTTAACTGATGTGGGCTTTCATTCTCCCTGCCTATTGCAACCCAGGGAACAAGTTGATAACACCACTACTTACGTATCACCTCACTGTTAAAAGCAGCTTCTGATAGGCATCTAGCAGAAGGCTTTTTTGTTCTCTGGAGTATATGATATAGAAGAGATGTTTAGTGTTACTCTGTACAGATGCTTTTCTGAAGTGGGGTGGTCTGGGGTTGGATTTCAGCATTTCTGTATGAGAAAGAATCTCTGAAAAAAATGCAGTGGTCACATATTTAGTCTTTTAATGAAATGGCCCTCTCGGTGATAAACCTCTTTGCTATTATTAAGGATATCTTTTAGAAGAGTATATTGAGAAAGAAGCAAACATTTGATCAGCACACTCTTACAACACTACCTTAAAATCTCTTATTAAATGATATCATTTCTCTAGGCAAATTCAGGGATGATATACATGTAAATTTATTGTTAATTATGGAAGTTTGGCGTTTGGATAAACATTAGGTGGTAATTGCAAGGGATTGTAACTGAATATGTAAATTACTTTTACATCTGTATTTTACTCTGAGAGCATGCTTAAATGAAGTCTGTGCTGAGGAGGCTGCACAAAGAGTGATTCCTCATTTTTTACTGGTGATTTTTTGTTTTTAATTAGTACATATTGGCCAAATTATTTTTGTCTTGGTTTTACCTCTACAACTATAAAATAATTGCGCCAGTGAAAAAGCAGTTGTGACTCTTGACTCCATGAATTTTCTTAGGCAAACTGGGAAAAGGGGCTATCTACATACCCCCAAATTAGAACTTTTATAAAGAAATATTCATTTATCTGCTTCCTGATGTAAGCAGATCATCAGCTATAGCAAATAGTGTAAAAATGTGCAAAGGTTCTTGTGAGAGTGCAATGCTTGTTAGCACACAGACACACTGGTCTGGCATGCCTGGGGTATTACAACAAAAATGGTTTGAACCTGTAGAACTCAACAGTTCTACATTATCCTGTCCCTTTGAGTTGCATGTGCTGAATGGAATAATTAGGTCAGTAATCAAGAGCTGAAACTTTGCTGATGGATAATAACCCACTTTCTGGTAATGGTTGACCCCCGTGAAGAGTCAGCATGAGTTGCATTGATTAACAAGATGAGAGACTGCAGCTTGATAGGAACTTACACTTATTAGTGTAAAACAATAGACTTAGTGTAAATGGCACAGACTAACAAATGAGGCAGCATGAATAAATTGATGCTTGGGCATTTTGAGATCTCTTGATGGAAACTCCTCTATAGCATGAACAATAAGCTACACTTCCTTATGTTTAACTGTCTCTAAGGGAAAGCAAAACAGACCAGTATGGCAGAGAAAAAGCAATGGATGTTCAAGAAATGGTTGTTCATGGTACACATTGGTACCTAAATTATTAGTCTACATCATAAAAAATCTATGGTAAAGATCAGGAGTGGTGACACAGCATTGTGTCACCAACATAAATAATGTGCTTGGTAAACAATTGACCTCCTAGAAGCAGATAAGAAAATCAATAAACTGTAGCCAGTAAAATCATATATGTGCTTAGCTTCTGAAAAGTATAGCCAGGACCTCCTTTGAGTAAGGTCTGAGAAGCTCCATGCTAGGCTTTAGGCTTCCACAGTTCTCAGAGGTATGCAACGTATCTGCTACTGTGTATCGTAAGGAGTAGCAAAAAACTGCCAGAAAGTTTGGAAGGGACTTAAAGCTGTGAGGTTACTTCCTTGAATCCTGTGTACCACTCAGCTTTTCCTACGTTGGACTGGGATGACATCCCTGTGTAGGTTAAATGCCAAAGGGGACAAAATCACAACGCCTTGATAGTCTGATCCAGAGAGAGAGTTTTGGAGTGGCCTGTGGGGTAGCAACCTCATATTTGTAATGATTTTTAGGAAGGAAAAAAAAAAAGATATATTTGGTGAAGTTTTTACAGGTTTCATTTCTTGACTCTCATCATAAAGGAAATATCTGAGGCGAAAAATAATTAAATATTGATTATGGAAAAAAAAATACACATTACTGAACTTTGTACTGTTTTGTAATTGGGACAAACCAATTCCAGGAAGGAAAATTGTATTACAAAAGCAAAGCAACAGCAGCAATTATAAATGAAAGAAAATAGGAATAAAAAAATGTCGCAGAAAAATCCCTAGCAAAGCAAAATGTTTGCATTCATGATATGAATTTTCTGCTGACTTCAGGGAAAGAGGGCTAGGAGCAAAGGTGCAAAGTTGACAAAAGATGTTACTTAAACTGCCAAGACAATTCTGATGAGCTTGTCAACACTGTGTGGATACCTAATCTCACATGTGATGCCAGGGCCATAAATTTGAGCTAATTTATTCATGGAGAATTAAGCTGTCAGTGTCAAACATTTATTCTGAGAGCTCCTTTACTGATATATGGTCTTAGCACAAAACACAGAAATCTACTCGGTGAAAATATTTTTAACACATTTTGGCAGTAAATGCCTACATTCAATCATAACCATAAAAGCAACCTTTTGGTCCTATTGCAAATGCTTACTATTGATCAGTGATGCTTCTTCAGTGGTATGAAATTCAGGTTCAGTTGGGGTGAGCATTCTTCATGCTTACCATGTCCTATGTCACTCTATTCCTGAAAGGTTCTTGTAACTCTGTGGTCCTGTGCACAATAAGCTGCCATAGGCACTTGGTGCAACGCAAAGGCTGGAGGACTTTTACACTACATATCATGCTATATACTATGTTTTGTTGAACAGATGAAATTGTTCAAGTGGTGAGCTTACACAACAGTGTATTTTCAGGTCAGCCAAAAGTTGTGCATAGATTTGCTCTGAATTTGGCAAATCACTTTGAATTCCAGAAAGGGGAAAGGAAGACTTGTAAGTCAAAACACTTTGCTTTAGCATTTTCCTTTCAAATGAAATATTTTTACTTTTCCTCTCAAAATAGTGTTTTGCTTTGTAGTTAAACCACATGTACTTACTTTCTCCAAAGCACAAAGGTGATGTGTGTTTAATGAAAACAAAATTCATGTTTTCTGTTTCTTATTTATTTATTTATGAAGATAAACCAGCCGACTTTTTGCCTAAAACCTTCATCTCTATGCTCTCCACTTCTCTCTAATCAGTCACTAGCAAAAAATTAGGGAATTACACAACTCAGGTTTTATTCTTTATGACCTCTCGTGTTCCCATTGAAGTCAGTGGAAAACATTTCAGTAAACAGTAACAGTAAAACACAGTTTGTGTCTGCCTTAGCGGGGTAGAGATTACCTGTCTCAAGTTTATCAGAGTTCCTTTCAAAGGTGGGTGGGCTAACCTCAATTTTAGATTCAATTTTACCTTCTTAGAGAAGGAGGAAATTGTAATAGCAACAAACTGTTGCTTTTAATAGGGTTATGAGTTCATGTTGGTGATTCCTGAAGCTTGAAAGACTCATAGGTCTCGGTGGGAAGGTTAAAGGGATGAGCTTCATTCAGAGCATGCTCTTAATGGATGCCAAAAACTTGTATCTGTTCAATGACTTTTGCAGGTGGAGGTGGGAGAAACTTAAGATGATGAAATGGCTAAATCAATTTCCTGAACTCTCAAAGCATGATTCTTCTTGTTATTAATGATGTGGTTCACATTGTTTAAGTAAAATCTCACGGTCACTTCAAATGTTGAACGAAGAATGGAATATAAACAAAATGAAAGAAAATTGCTACTGTTTTTAGGAAGCAGTCTTTTTTCTTTTCTTTAAAAACATTTTTACTGTCAGGTCTCTCATCTCTCTGACTTTGGGTGTACTTTTCCTTGTCCACATTCATTTTGTATGCTCTTGTCTAATCTAAAATGATTTGTGATTTAACATCCTCTTAAGAGTCTGTAGAAAGTACGTACATTTTTTATGTTTTGGGGAGATGATCTTTAATTTGGACATCACTGCCATCACCAGTCTATCATAAAAAACATGAGAGCAGTATTGCTTTAATCAGTCGTGTAGTTTTGCAGAATGCTGATGCTTTTGATGTGATTTACTATATAGCACAAAAATAAAGGGGCCTGATTCCTTCAGGCAAAGATCCCACTGTAATCACAGTTGGCTCCAGGATGTATCCAGGGAGTACTATTGCCCATAGTGATTTCTGTTGCTTTGCAACAGCTAAATCCTTATTTTATTGTGTAGCATTCACCAATATTTCAATCCAACTTGTTCATTACTCCAAAGAAAAAGTGAAATCTGATACGTGATAGGCCTCTCTTAAACTCTTCTGTGTCTCTAGGGTGTATGTAAACTAGTCTCATAATCCTGACCGATAATCAATAACTATGAATTTACTTCAAATTCCAATAGATAGCGTTAGTTTATGGAAAATGGAACAGCTTAAATCAACTTTTTATTCCTAAACCAGACAATTAAATTCAAATTTGGGCAAAAATAATCTATACCATCCTTCTCCCCTTCTACTTCATTAGTTTTAACACACTGCAAGAATTAATTGGTTCTGTAACAGTAATTGTTTTACAGAGATAGGGATCATGAGCAGTGTGTTCAGTTGAGTTTTATTCCTTCCCATGATCATCTCTTCCTCCCACTCTTCCAAATTCATATTTCAGGAGCAAAGCTAAAGACTTTTTGGATTTCCCCTCCCCACACTCATCCCCTATGTAGTATTGATTTGTTGCCCCATTTAAATACAGACTTCAATATTCAGGTGTATAAATGCGACATAAATAAAATGGCATACTCTGCTGAGCCAGAGGGGCTATTTTCCTGGGAGCTGCTGTAATTTACGGTAGGCTTGGCACCAGCATAAATATCATCGGTTTGTTATTACAACCAAATGGTAAACCACTTCGGGCTCGTGGAAGGTGGGTGGTCTTGAAGAACGGAGAGGAGAAATAAGAGAGCGGAGAGCTGCTGCCGTGCTGGTTGGGGTGAGGGTTCGAGGCAGCCATGCTGTGGCGTGGCTGTGAGTGGATCAGCCCTGCCCACCGCCACACAGGGCTGGGGAAAGGAGGGTGGTTTCCTTGAACGGGCGAAATGGTGGTTTTCATTTTTGCGATTGATCGAACCCTGAGGAAGGCGATGGGAGGCTGGTGAGAAAACTGATGAGAAGACCCCAGGGCGCAGGGGCAAGATCCATCGGAGCCTTCAGCTGGAGAAGGGGCCCGGAGCAGGGCGAGCCTTGACCTGACTGGGAAGGGAGATTTTCCTTCCCTCTCCCACCAGCTTTGCCACAATGTCAGTGATGATTTCAGCTCAGCAGAGGGTCACCACCACCTCCTCCTCCTCCTCTTCCTCCTTCTCCTCGGCCTCCACTCCTCTCAGCAAGCTGGTAGGTGTCCTGCCCTCACGCCCCAGCCATGAGCCTCCCTGCAGTCCTCCCGGGGCAGGGCGTGAAAAGCCTCCCCCTAGTTTGCCCACCCAGGAGAAAAACCTCCCAAGTTTTTGCGTGTGGAGAAGCTTTCCCCCCTTCGGCTCCACCTCACTGCCCGGGGCAGCCGAGGCCGCTCGGCTCCGCTGTGAGGAGGCGCCTCAGAGAAGGCGGGGGGGGGGGGGGGGCCGTAAAACGGGGCCCCTTTTAAATACGGCCGCCGGGAGCGCGCGTCGTAAAACGGAGGGATAAATTAATCTCCACGATGCAGTTTCACTGTTTCAGCGACCTACAAATTACTATGGAAATTGTATTTCCCAGCTCCCCGCCTCACGGCTGTCCTCGGGCGGGAAAGCGGAGTCAGCGGAAAGCGGGGCGGGGGGGGCGAGCTGCAGCCTTCAGCCAGCGGCAACGGCCGCGGCCGGGAGCTGGCGGGCTTCACGCCGCTGCCCGTTAAAACGGTGTGGGGAGAGGCGGAGGGAGTGAAAAGAGGGAGAGAAAGCCCCGCCGAGGATGGCAAGTCCCTGTCGGTGTCCGGTGGAGCCGCCCTGTGCCCTCTCCCGCCGAGCGCTGAGGGAGAGGGGGGACGGTGCCTCTTCATGGCCGCGGCGTGGCGGGAAGCGGCCGCTGGGCTGAGGCACCCCGGCGCCCCTCGGCTCGCCCGGCTGGCAGCGTGTGGGGCTGCCCCGGTGTCTGAGGAGAAAAAAGGCTGAAATGCCGGCCAGCGTGCTCCTCTCAACCCCCGGGAGGAGGGGGAGGCAGTTTTATTCCCAGACTGAGAGTGCCAAACTGGGCGATGCGAGATCGGCTGGGTATTTCTCTGCTTGATGGATTCCCGTTTTGGATCCCCCTCCACTTCACCTTTCCGATACTGTTGCCAGATTTGGGCTTAGTGCATTGCAATTAGTGTATATGCATGGGGTTTTTTATTATTAAAGGAACGACTGTTATGCAGCATTCATCATACTTCTTGCTGATGCTCTTGCGTGAGAGATGCGAAGACCACTGAACCAAAAGTTAGTCCTAAGATTTAATTTGTCACTCGCACATCTGTAAGATCGATCACCTGAACGCCCTTAAGAGAAAGGCAAATCTTTTTTGAGGATTAAGTTGAAAGTAGGGGGGAAACCATTCCCCAGGATAATGTCTCAGTAATGCTTCACTGGGGTTAAAATGCTGGTGTTTTTCATCCCTTAAGCACTTGGCTAATAGAAGGTAATAATTGGGTTGATTATAATGTTTAGTTTGTTTTGTTGGTTTATTCTGTTTCCTACTGTGAGAAATATATTTAAGATGGCTTTAAACTGTTTCATTTCATGGCTTGAAATCAAAATTAATCATAAGGCTCTTTTTTCTTTTTAATATAATGAAGTGTTTCAAGTTGTAAGATTCAGCTTGCATTGTACGCCATCTCATACAAGCTGCATGCTTCACGGAGTTAAATAACAGAGTCAGGGCTTTTAATCATAAGTAATGGCAAAGGCAGAAGCAAATTAAGAGCTTCAGGCAAGAGCAGAATAATGTGTCCTGGTGAGATTTGAGAATTGATGGTTTATGTGATTATTTATACTCCAGGAGCACCTCTGGGCTTTGCTCATGGATGAAGGGCCAGGTGTGGTAGGCACAGGTTGTACATGATGTTCCTGATGGACAACAAGAGGCAAAAGGTAAATACACAGATGGACCAGAGGATGATGCAACAGAAATACGCTCAGTTATATTTTTAGGAGAGTAGCTGTGAGCACAATACAGCTCGGTGGATGTTATGGACATTTGGCAGCCGCAGGAGTGGAAGAGGTCCAGTCACGGCTCCTTGGGGAAGTTTGGTTAGTGTGTAGAAGCACAAAGAGATAGAGATGTGCACAGAGTGGGTGCAGGGCACAAGAGCTGCAGAGGACAAGGTGTTCAAACTCACAGTTTCCAGGTGGTATAAAGAGATGGCAAGTTATTTAATTCTAGGCAAGAAAAACTCATCGTGGATGTGATGTCATACTTGAAGTTGTATTTAAAAAAAAAAAAAAAAAGCTTTAAGTAAGATTGCAGAAAATGCCAGCTCTTGGCTGGGAACTGAGCACACAGTTATGAAGCCCCGAGAAGAGAACTGCCAGCTGAACCTTGCTGATATTTTCAGATTTCTGGAAAATCAATGCATGCAAAATGAATTTATAGAATTTCAAATATGAAGAATATATATTAACATTTATTAATGTACATGTTTATCAAAATATGCTAATTCAGTGCAATTGGATCATCATAGCATTTAAAATGTTTGGCTGATCACTTAATTCATTATCATTTCCAGCCTGCCTCTCCAATGCTTTGTGCTCGAGGCAGTCATTAACAGCCTGGGCAAGGAGGAATAACCCTCTGCCACAACAGAATTGTTGTGATTTACTCTCACTTTGCATGAGTGGAAATCATTTCACATGCTGGGAAATAACCTGAGGGGACTTGGGAGTCCTGAAAGTAAAATGGCCATAGGTTAGGGGAACTGTTTTAACCCTGATGTGAAAATTTTGGCTGATATTCAGTCCATAGATGAACAAACTAAATTTCTGCTGCTTCTCTAAAGTTTTCCTCCTGCTACCTGTGCACCACCCTGCAAGTCCCATGCAGTGTCCTATGTAATTCTTATGTCTTGCATGGCAGCATGCAAGACACATGGTTGCCAATTTGTAGTACATTTTTGGATGTGGCTGTTAATAACAAACCCTTTGGATGACGTATGCCTTGTGCTCTGGTAAACACTGATCAGTCATTTCCTGTTATTATTGGTGTTGTAGAGGACTTTTTGTTGTTGGCTGACACTGTAGTAATCCTTAAGCTTGAATTCTGCCCTTTCAACATAAAGCAAGCAAAAGGCTCTCTTTGCTTGCCCTGATCACACTTTTTGGTCCATTTCTCTGTGTTTACTCAATAGTTACCTTCTCCACTGCTCTCTCCCCACCCCACTAACCCCAAGTCCGTAGCTATCTAGTACAATGTGTTTTCCACTGCAGTTTAGCTTGTTTCCTTTGTGTGGCTGTTTCAGAGCTGGAAGCAGCCCAGATCGTCTGTTTGCAATGGCTTCAGCTTCTTGGCTTCTTTGCTTCGGTAGGATGCCTCCCTGGTTTGGACTTCTTCTAGCTGCTTTCTTGGCTTGATGGTCATTTCTGCTAGGTTGCAATTGTCTATTCTGAAGAGATCAAGCAGAATCCTGACTCTCTGTCCTTTGGAAGGAGATAATTGCAGTGTTTCAACGTTCTTGAGTGGGAGTCCATATTTTTCCTCTCGCCTCTGCTGTTCAGTCTCTTGGTTTTCTCTACTGCTGCTTCTGCCTTCCTCCATGGATAAACGGGAAGAACTGGCACCACAATGGTTCTGTGTTTCACCACATTCTGGTTGCATCTTCTTTCGTCCCCTGTCTGAACCCAGCACAACAGATGTGCTACCTGTGGCAAACTTGCCTTTTGTTTCAACGGTCCATGCTTGAACATCTCCAGATGTTCCAGCTTAGAGAAACTGGAGTGGTAACCTTTGAGCAGACAGTTCCCCATTCAGTGCTGTAGAAAGTGGTTTCAAGTCAAAAGACAGTCCTCAGTGTTCACAAATGATTTTTTTTGCCGTTGATCATCACCTCTGTGGTCATTTCAGTGGGTGCAGAAATGCTCTTAATTCCGTGATCTTTTTCAACGACTCCCATGAGTTCTGTATTTCACTAGCCTCGTGCACTATAAGGGATGGTTTTTTCTGGCTCTAGCTTGCCGTGTTTTAGTCCCTTACCTCAAAATATGTTTTTTGATTGTAATACAATGCAGCATAAAGCCTCTGGTGACAGTTCTCTCTCCTGCATCACATTAAGATTTCCTAATGTTGCACTGTGATTAAATCCATAGCTTGTGCTTCCCAGAAGTGGTTGGTTCTCCTGCATGTCAGCTACTGTGAGCTTTATGCAGTACTTGCTCTTGCTTTTTGTGGATGTCCTATGAACATCCTGCATTTGCCCCTTGGCCTCTACATAGCTTTATTGTCTGTCATCAGCTCTTGCTCACAAGTATTATGGTCTGCTGTTAGCCTTGTCAGTGTTGTAGGGATAACATTGCAGCTGGCTGCTCAATCCTGCTGGAACAGAATTGGTCATTGACCTAATAGCGTAGCTGCCAATTTGGTGATTGAATTGTCGGCATTTTTTTCCTATAGTGTGTACATATTGATAGCCCTTGGATTTGCTGAAGTCAGATTGTGTAGCTCTGTTTAATTGGAAATCTCTACATTTTCAATCACTGCATACATTGCCTTCTTTCTTCTCTGAATGGTTGTGTTTTTTAAAAGTAAAAGATAGTGATTTTCAGCACATGTGGTATGCCTGTCTTTCTTTTGCCTTCTCCATCCCCCACTCCCTCCATGTAACCTGGACCTGAATACATGTGTATCGGTTCTGCTTCTTGTTTTCTTTTTACCTTCTTCAGTACTTGTTCTGACTGTTACTGTTTTAACCTTTTCCCTGTCAGATCACTTACCTTTGCTGTTTGCAACCATTTCTCTAAGGTCAGGTGCAATTCAAGCCTCTCTGCTATATGATAGAATCAAATGCCCCAAACATTTCTCTGATTAGGAATCTCTGATGCCTGTGGTTACATGCTGATTGCAGAAAGGCGCTACTTACTACAAGACGTGACCCCTCAGCACTTCGTTGCTCAGCAATGATTACTCAGCAATGACCAACCACTCTGTTCCATTTCTTGGTTGTGGCTACATGAAGAAAGGTATTTCTCTCCAGGCTTTTTTTTTTTTCCTTTCTTTTTTCTTTTTTTTTTTTTTCCCCTTGAATGTCAGTACTTACTAAACACTCTTACTAGCTGTTGTTGGATTTGAGGCAATATTCCTGGCAAGTCTGTCTCATAGACCTTTCATTTTTTTTCCACAACTACATTGTAAAAGTTCTCATCTTTATTCCTGATAGTTAGCTGTTAATACCTCCAAGTTTGTGCTAACATTTTGTGTAGAAAACTGCTTTCCTCCAGTTGCAAACCAGCAATCTGAATCCCCATCTGTCTGCCTTAGTTTCTAGCAAATAATCTTCTGTCCTGTTACTCTCACTTTGTTCTTTACTACATTTCTGTGGTTTTTGTATCAATTGCTAGGTCATAAGAATTCCCATTTTTAAAACTGAACTCACTTTTTATTCAGAGAAATACTTGGAAAAATACTGTATGTAATATGAAAGACATGAAAACATATTGTTTGCCTTATATCTTCACTGAACTTTTTTCAAGATCTGTTTTATTCTCTTCTGCTTTCACAGTGTTTGGCCAATATTGTAGACAAATGATTTGGCAATGGAAAACTTTATTTAATTTCTGGAGTGAAAACGAATTCATTAAGATTGTTATCCACCATTACATGTCTGTGTTTTCTGGGTATTCATCTTTCTAGTTTTTTGCTATTGGCCATCTCACACATTTTCAAGTCTTTATTGTTTTCTTTTCACACAGGGCTTGAGTTATAATTTTGTAGTGATCTGGACCTCTGGTTCTCCTCAGTCCACATCAGTCTTATTTTTTTTGCACAGAATATGGGTGAAGTGATACAGGCATGTTTATTGTAGGGAATGAGAGTTTAATCCAAAACCAGTATCCAGCTGGTTAAAGCTGAAGCTGTCAAAAATTTAGGCATGTAAATCTAGAATTCAGTCTTGGGAGCATTTTAGCTACAGCCTAAAACTCAGGATACCTGCATGACTTTAATATCTTTTTAATCTTAGTCTGCCAAGTACCTGGACAGCCTCTCTTTGTATGCTGAGGTTTGTCTCTGTTTTCCGAAGTGGAACAGCCTCCTGCCTGTGCCGTGTCAGGAGGAAGTGTCCACGTGCCAGCAAGGCTGTTCTAGTAGATGCAGCCACTGTGTACTTACCAGGCATTCATCAAATCTCACTGAAAAAAACCCATTTACAGCTGCTGCTTCAGGTAGAATGGTGGAGGAGTATAGAGGAAAGATGATTTATCTTTTTTCCGCAGGACCTTGTGGTTAGACTTTGCACCTATACAAAGCATGAGACCCTTCCTCTGCCTGAGTGGGCTCAAGCCCATGTGTCCCTTCCTGGATGTAAAAGAACATTTTCCCTTTATCCTTTTGTTGTGGTTTAAGCCCAGCCAGCAACAAAGCACCATGAGGCCACTCGCTCACTCCTCCCCCTCTGGTGGGATGAGGAGGAGAAAATAGAAAGAAAAGCTCATGGGTCGACACAAGGACAGGGAGGGATCACTCACCAGTTATGGTCACGGGCAAAAACCAGACTCAACTTTGGGAAAAACAAAATCTATTTAATATACTGCCAATCAAATCAAAACAAGGATAATAAGAAGTAAAACCAAATCTTAAAACACCTTCCCCCCCCACCCCCTTCCCTCCTTCCTGGGCTCAACTCCACTCCCGATTTTCTCTACCTCCTCCCACCCAGCAGCACAGGGGGACGGGGAATGGGTGTTGCCGTCAGTTCATCACAGTTGTCTCTGCTGCTCCTTCCTCCTCAGGGGAAGGACTCCTCACTCTTCCCCTCCTCCACTGTGGGGTCCCTCCCATGGGAGACAGTTCTCCACGAACTTCTCCAAGATGAGTCCTTTCCATGGGCTGTAGTCCTTCAGGCACAGGCTGCTCCAGCGCAGGCTTTCCTATGGAGTCACGGCCTTCTCCGGGGGCATCCACCTGCTCCGACGTGGGGTCGTCCACGGGCTGCAGGTGGGCATCTGCTCCCCCGCTCACCTCCATGGGCAGCAGGGGGACAGCCTGCCATCTCACCACGGGCTGCAGGGGGAATCACCTCCTCCAGCACACCTCCTCCCCCTCCTTCTTCACTGACCTGTCTGCATAGGTTTTTCTCTCACATCTCACTCCCCTCTCCACTGCAGGTTTCCCTTCTTAAATCTGTTGTCCCAGAGGTGCTACCACCATCACTGATGGGCTTGGCCTTGGCCAGAGGCAGGTCCGACTTGGAGCTGGGGAAGCTTCTAGCAGCTTCTCACAGGATCCACCCTTGCAGCCCCCTCCCCTGCTACCAAAACCCTGCCACAGAAACCCAAAACACCTTTAAAATGCTAGCTTGTGTGCAGTTTGGGATTCATGGGACAAGGGACACCACAAGACCCACTGGCCAGCTGATTAAAGCACTTATCTTTGAATGGGGATTCAATTGCTTCTAGGCCTGTTTATGTATTTTGAATTAAACAGTTATTGGTTATAGCTCCGAGTCCTTCAAACTGACATTGGATGTCTTGTTTCACTGTTTTTAAATAGCATACCTGTCCTAAAGAGCTAGGTGATAAAATGTGTCTGTCAGATCAAAAACTAAATAAATGTAAAGATCCCTTAGGCCAGGAAAATTCTGTTTACCTTGCTATTTTTGAAGTAATAAAAACTCTTGGAAAAATCAGCACCTCAACTTCAAGAGGAGTTTTATACAGCAGAAAAATGAATACAGGAGAAATGTGTGCAAAAGCAATTTACTCTTTTCAGTGGCTCTCTAAAATCCCCCTTTGTTTAACCTTTATCCACAACATATATTTGAAAAGCATTCTCTCCACACCTGATCTAACTAAGAATCCTTAATCAGATCTCTGTCAGTTTAGTGTGTTGCAAATAGAAATTGGAGAGAAATCACAAATTCAGTGTTTTATAAACACAGTAAATAACCTCTAGTGAGGTGCTTTGATTTGCCTATACTGGCACTGATCTCTGTGACCTGGGGCAAATCCTGGAGGCTTTGTGTGTCTCTCACTACTTGTAAAATAGAAAGAACCTGCTTTGTAAAGGGTGTTGAGAGGTACGGAGTAACATACTAAAATACTTGACTCTTCTGCAGTTACTAGTTTTGTTACACAGTCTCCTGTATTTCTGAAAGTCAATCCGGGCTCAGTACCATACCTAAGCTAGAAACTGAAGCAGGTGAAACAACTGGGTAGCAACAGACCCTGTCCCTCCTTTTGCTTTTTAGGAACCCTTGATGTTGTCATATAGCTGCACCAAGCTTATGTCTGACCATCACCTATGCGTAGGCATTGTTAAATCTTCTCCATCTGGGATCCTGAAATACAGTGAATACCTTTTGTAGCCATTGGCATAGGCATTAGTTGGTGATTAGCGGGACTTCCTCCAGAAATATATATGAGGATTGGCCTGTAACCAGACTTACAAGGACCCTTACAAGACCAGCTGTATTTAGGCTCTGTACTTTGCAAGCAGCAGCTCAGCTTGGCATTAGAGTGCAGACATGCTTCCTCCCCTATGCTTAGACAGCAATCCCTTGCCCTTAAGAAAAGGGAGAAACATCCATTGTGCCCAAGCATTAAAAAACTCTAGAGTGCCACTCTTGTTTGTCTATTATCTGTATACATGCAGGTACAAGCATTAGCAACAAGGAGAAATGTAACGGAAAGGTCAGAGCATAATACTGATGAACTGGATGCTCCATCACTGTGTGTGCGCTGCCCCAGTCAGTTTGGGCAGACTGACTTAGATTGTCTTCCAGCAGACCTCTGCTTTAATTAAATTTATTGGGAGGTGAAAGAAGTTCTATGTTCTTACTGACATTTTATATTACTATGTTGCACAAACACTAGACTAAGGTACTTTGTGGTTTATGCATAGATGTACACATTCTGGATTGAGAAGTAATTAATATTTATTTCAGTACAAATGTATTTTCCCTTCACGCTATGGTCTTGTTATTACCTTATGTTCCTCTCCTACCTCTGTTATATTAGGCTATTGTACTCTCACGTACATTAAGGCAGCAATAGCCTTTGTATTACCAGTTTTTATGTTTTTGAGAGTATGTCAGTGTTGCTTAACATTTTATAGTGAGCTTTCTCCCATCTTACAGTAACAGTCTTGCAGTCATGTGTTTACTGAAAAATCTAATATTCAGTTACAGTATTTTTAAAGGCAGGTTCTGCCCATGATGCTTATGAAGGAACATGCAAATAGAATTCCTAGTAATTTGAAAAGAATGGTAAATAAAAGCACTGTTAGTAAATAATTTTTAGATCTCATGATTTTTAGGCTAGTGGCAGTATTTGGGGAAGTCTAGCACTGGAATTAATTCATACCTTTTCAAAACTTGCAGTGCTGACTTTTTGGTGTATTTTTTAATCATGTATTCAGTGATACCTCTGGGTACTACTTGAAAATATTATGAATAATAAAAAATTAATAAATTGGACAGATTAAAGTATAAAGAATGTACAAACATACCCACACAGAGGGAAGAAAACACTCTAGTGTTTTTTTTAAGTTTTTCTCCAGTATGAAAATCCCCATATGAAAAACACACTTTATAGAAACATAATAAATCTTCAGTAGAGTTCTAAAACTTAACTGCAGCAGGTGCTACCAAAAAGATAATAGATCCTCAAATATCTTCTCATTAATTCCAGGTTATTAGATACTGTACTAGACATATGGCACAGCATTAGCAGAATTTTAAAAAGTACAGTTAGGCAGAAAGTGATAGTTTATCTATATTTTCCCTTATTTACAAGAAAATATTCACCCAGCTTAAAAAGATACTAATTGAGGTTGAGGAGTACGCATGAGTCCCATTCACAAACCAGAACTGTGACTTTGGTGCTATGCAAACACTGCACGAAGTCCTAATCCAGGTGTTTAGAATAGAAGTATGTGCAGCGATTTCCTTCTCTGCTAGGGTAACCACATGTAGAGGAAAACCCATACAGTTCTTTTATGCAGGAATGAGCCTTGATGGAGATGCTGAAAATATTGAGAATATACTTGTATGTCGGGACCGTCTTTAACAGGTGTGGTTTTTCTCCCATGTCTCCCTGGTTGTCAGATGCCAATTGATATTTGACTAACCTATTAAAATATGTTCTCAATTGCAGCTCGTTTTAAAAGCTACCGATGCCATAAGGAATAGTATTTCAAAAGTACTTCATAACGGATGGAGTATCTGGCTGTCTGCTTGTGTTAGTGAGATTGGTGTTTGTTCTAATATCCAGCCCAATATAGGATGGAGGATCAATTTTAGCTTTAGTTAACTGCCAAGGCCTAAGTAGTGCAGAAATTGCATTTTATGTCATTTCAGACATCAAAACCCCTTAAAACAGAGTAAAGGGCTACAAATGCTTCTTGGTCTCCTGCTTGTGAAAATATTGTAGGAAAAAAACCACAACCTTGTTAACAAATCATGTCAGGTTAAGGACATTTCCATTACAACACATTGGTCTAAATGTGACAACTGTTGTATAATGTGTGTTTCCGTGTCTTCTGCTGATGACTGAATTATTAAATAGTTTAATATGTTTTTGGTTTAAGTACTTTATTTCCCCTCAAAAAATGAGTGCAGCCAACCAGCTTTTAGTGCTATGCATCACGGACAAGGTAGAAATGTTTTAAATGTGACTGATAACATTCTGATCTGCTTCAGACTATGGAGAGTTTAGTTCAAATCTGTATTTAACCCCAGTGATTTTTTTTAAAACTGTCTATATTTCATGCACTTTTAGAGCATCTTGCAGAAGTGAACGGGAGTGGTACAAGCCAAGACTCATTGGTGTCTTGGTAATGGAGAAGTTCTCTTGGACCTGCCTTCCAGAAGAGGCCTGCTGTTGGACTACATGCAGCCATACCTATCTTGCACCAGTATTTTTTTGTATGCACTGCCAAGAAGCAATATGATTTTTCAACTGAAAAACTCATCATTCTTATGAAGTTTGCATGTGCAAAGAGAGAACAGTTTTTTGGCCTCACTGGAAAATAAGACTCCCAAGATTTTTTGCAGGTAGTACCCTCACTAGAAACAGTTGTTTTGTGTCTGTACTCTTACACTTTTTAGACCCTCAGCAACTTAGAAAACTAACCAAGAGCTCAGCCATTTGAAAGCCTCTGAAGTGGTAAGGTGGATATTATTTCTGCCTTTTCTTTTTTGATTTGTATTTTTGAGCTTCTGTTAGAATTGCTGAATTGCCCAGAATTGCTGAAACACTGTAAACAAAGCTGGTTTTGCTATTCTGTACTGTGTTGTGGTCCAGACTTCCTCTTGTTCTGTACTCTTGCTGTTGAAGCTTTTCAAACTAAATTAAAGCTTGAGGGTGGTACAGATCGTTGGGAATAGACAGGCCTGTCTGTGTTCCCTAGAGAAGACAGAAACTATGTCTTCAAAACCATTTGTGCTCATCTACAGACTACCAGATCACCCAGCAAGATGAGCTGGGATCTAATTCGGGTTTTGGCACGTGCCCAAATTTCTGGCAGCTTCCCTAGCATGCATGCTGGATTTCAGGGCTGCTGTGGAAGACAAGACTGTACCTGATCTCACCAGGAAGTACAACCTCAACTTGTCCGTACTTCTGTAATGAATTCAGATCAGCAGAATGAGTTTCCATTGAGCAATGTTTTGTGTCATATAGCTAGAAGAGTTTTGATCTGGTTCTGTGAACCTTACAGCCAGGTTTGCTATACTGCTGAGCTATGATCTGAGCAAGGAAATGTGAGGTTTAGAAATTCTTTACATCTTTCTTAGCTCTGCTTGTAAATAGTTAGAGGGCGAGGACACACTTGTGCAGATTTTTTGCAACAGGAATTTTAATAAAACAAAGTCTATTAAAAACCTGCGTGAAAATGGATTTGCATTCATAAATCTAGTTTACACTTATCATGAAATAAGTTACATATAAGACATTTATAGCTTGCTACAGATGCCAATGACAAGTGGACCCCTGAAAGCAGTGGACTCCCTAATCCCACTGCTCAGGCTATCAGTATTGTCTTCACACTTTGGAAGTTGGTAAGACTTCACTTACTTACTATTTTTTCTAGGAGATTGATCACAGAGTATGTAAAGAACCCATACAGAGGTTAAACAGTTATTTTCTTAAGGCTTTGAGATCTACTCAGTGTTTGACTTTCATAAAGCATTTCACTTGATTGTAATAGTTTAAGTCAGACCTCTTGCTAAATTTTTTTCTGGGGCAGGAGGTGGTGGATAAGAACAAAGAATGATGGTAATATCCTGGGTTGACACTGCTTGTCAGAGTAGCAGAGACTAATATATGCTATGAAGGATGACCCTCTTCAGCCTGAGAACTTGAGTAGGCTTTTGAAACTGGGTAGTTGAGTGAGTAGTAAACCCTGTCTCAATTCTGCTGGTCTGTACTTGAATAATGGATCCATGTAGTAGACAGCTGATTGTTGAGAATCTACTTTATCACTAGACAAGATTTAATAATAAAAAAATAAAACAAATGTGTAGTAAAGAAATAAAAAAGGAAGAGATACCACACCAAAACATGTCCCTAACATTATGTTTAGGAATAGGGATTTTCCTTATCTGTTCCAAGTAAGTCAGCTAATTAACTTCTACAATCCATCACACCTCTAGTGCACTAGAGACTTCTTACAGCTGCATCTTCTCCTTTCCTTCTGTTTTTGAAAAGCAACCTGCTTTCTTTTCAATGTAAGATAGAATGATCTAGCCTTGATCAGTTATCCCTTTACAAGACCTCACTTCTTTGTTACTTGTGATTTGGCACTAGGACGTCACAGGTACTATGACAGTATTAAATAATCTTTTCCCCTGTCCTTCCTAAGATTTCTTAATTAACAGTTTTATGGCATATCTTGATTGGATTATATTCCTGGCTTTAGGCTTTAAGTTGCCTTCCCCATTTTACCTCCTTTTTAAAAGACGGTGATATGACTTTAGAAAATATATTGTGAGAAATATTAGCAGCATACAGTAATCTTAAAATTTGTAATATGTAGCTCACCACAGGCTTTTTTTCATGAATATATGTGTATATGTATATATGCAGATAAAAATTAGTCTCTTAGTGAATGCGTAAGTCTGGAAAACCCAAACCGCCTAACTCTTCACTTCCTTTCACTTACATTTTGTGAGGTTTGAAGACATTTGGAAGACTTTGTATTGCAGGAGTCTAGTGCTATACTTAATGGTCTGAGACTTATTTTAGGAAATTCTAGACTATTTTCTGACACAATACCCGACTTCAAATGCAGTAGCTGTGAGTCTGTTGCCTTTTGTTGGCTGTATCTATCATACCAATTGCTATTGCTTAGAAGAGGTACAATTTTACAGAGATATTCAGGATTTGGCTCCCATGTGGCTTTAGAACTGATGTCTCTGTCAGATGGGGTCAAAAAACTATGTTCTATAATATGTCAATGAATAAAAAAGGGAAATGTAAATATATACATCTTAAAAGAACTCCTCCAAAAATGTTGAAAGCTGTGCTGAGGGGTAAAAGGAGTCTCTTCATGTTCACTCTCACCTTCGTTTGTCTTCTAGACTCCAAAAGAACTAATTAGACCTTTGCAAGACTTTTGAGTTTTCTTGTACATATAAATTTGCAGCAGTCAGGATGGACTTCAAAAGAATCAGTGAAAATACTTAGAAGTACTGAAGTGGGGCAGGACGAAGCCTTGATTCTTGGTGTGTCCATTTTCCAGTCTTACTCTTTTCTGTGGAAAAAATCTCAAAAAAAAACCCCTCTTTGAAGTTTTGGGTTAGAAAATTGGTGTGTATTAAACCATATTAAATGCTGTAATTGTTTTGCAGAACACTTTTCTCCAATGTAAAGATCAGTGAGAGAGTTAAGCATGTCAGCTGAGAAGAAGTAGTATGAGGCATTTTCCACTCTGGTGCCCAGCATGGTCGAGGAACTATAGATACCAATTCAGAATTAGAAACTCATTATGCATTAATCTTACGTGTCTCAGGTTATGTATTTTTGGGCAAGACACTCAGAAGAATGTGTAGAATTTTTTGTTTTATTCGCCAGACAATTCAGTTAGCCAAAGGGATCCAGAGCAACATGGGCTATTTTGTAAACCAAGGCTGGTTTTAATGGCTTGTTTTCAAGTAGTTCTTGCTGCTCATTGAAACCCTGTGTGTGTTGGCCTTTGTCCTTCTGCAGAGGAAGAGCTACTAGGACTGGGGGCTACTGCTTGTGCTAGGCTAGGAGAGGGACCCAGGTGCTGTGCCAGTGAAGTGTGCTGAAAGTAGGTTGTCAGACTGTGACTAGATACATGATTTTTACTACTCCTTGTGTACTGATGAGAAGGGGAAGGAGCTCTGGCTTCTCCTTTTTCCACTGGTATATGTTTGCTTTTCAGTAGGTGGCTCTTCTCTCCTGACACTTTTCTTGATGGATGCTTTGGCCAAAAAACTAGCACTATGCAGTGCCTCACCCTCATTTCACTTCCAAGCCTGATGCGATGGGGTAACTCAAAAGAGATTATTTAAGCTGTTTGTCCATGGTAAGGGTCCTTATAGATGAATGTCTACATTTAGGATCTTTAGGAATAAAACAGAGATGAAGATTAAAATATATCGTTAAATTAGCTGATAACAGGAATGGATCAGGGAAAGCTAGAGTCTTGCCAGCTGCAAGGTCTACTGATTCGTTTCCAAAGCAGACTTTCTAGTTCTTTGGAAAGCTATTGAAAAATCTACTGCTGCATAGGAGGAGGTTAAGGAAGGTTGGTCCTGTCGATATATCCTAGAGCTTTTTTCCTTGGATTTGTTAATAAAAGCAGTAAGATTTTTGAGTGCGACTGTTAGCTAATGTCAATTAGGCTGGAGAAACTTACCAGCAATTCAGAGTGCTCTTGTTGTTTGACTAAGCAAACAGACTTGATACTTTCCCTGAGTTCTGCAAATACTACAGTCTGTTACTGATGCAGTAGATACACATAGGGACTCATAGGAATTTATTTTACTGTTCAGAGTATTGATTGAATAGTAATCTGAGTTTCTCAGTTTACAGAATTATCTCTGATAATGTGCTAGTTCAGATTATGGGAAGAATCATAGATTTTGTGGCCTAAAAGGCATCATTATGATAACCTAATCAGAGCTTCTATGCAATGCAAGTCCACAGGAGACCTGGTAGAGCTTCTGTGCTAGTTTGATTGGCAGGCTTTACCTGCAGAGTGTATTGTCTCTTACCTTACATAAGACTGGAATGCTTTCTGACCATTTTTCTGCTCTGTGCTTGTACTGTGCCCCAGTATATGACAGGCTTCTGGTCCATGCCAGTGGCTCAAAAAATCTGATGAGGAAGGAGAAATCTGGAAGGTTTCTTTTATTTTTGCATGAGCTTATGCCTGTTAGTTGGTTATACTGGAAAGTTGTTTTGATCTCCTGCAGGAAGTCAAGTCAATAATCCTAGAGAACCCTAAGACAGATAGACAATACAGATAAAAATCTTAAAATTTTATCAAAGTACTGGTTGGATAAAACTTTAACCAAGGGCTTGGGATCCGGACTGAGCTTCCTCATTTAGGAAACCTTCCTCATTTAGGAAACTTTAAATAAGTAATTTGGAAATGGTAGAAAGATCAGTCTTGATAGAGAGGGGGGAAGAAAAACAAGTGGAAAATTTGGCTTTGGTAATTGGGGCATTTAGAAGGCGGCATTGGGCTCTCTTAAAACCTCTTGGTAAGAGAGAGTGCATATAATCCTTCTTGTGAGATAGCCCATAGTTTCCTTGGGTAAGTACTTTGCTTCACAGAAACTGCCTAGAGTTACTGTGTCTTTATGTAGATCTCAAGGAAAAATACTTGTCCAGAACTGAATGTAATCAGGTCTGCTTAGGGAGCGCAGAAATTTCATAGAATCATAAAATGGTTTGGGTTGAAAGGGACCTTTAAAGATCACCTAGTCCAAACCCCCTTCTGTGGGCAGAGACATCTTTCACTAGACCAGGTTGCTCAAAGCCCCATCCAATTTGACCTTGAACACTTCCAGGGATGGGGCATCCACAACTTGTCTGGGCAACCTGTTCCAGTGTCTCACCACTCTCATTGTAAAAAATTTCTTCCAATCTAAACCTACGCTCTTTCAGTTTGAAACCATTGCCCTTTGTCCTATCACTACAGGCCTTTGTAAAAAGTGTCTCTCGCTCTTTCTTATAAGGCCCCTTTAAGTATTGAAAGGACTCACTAAGGTCTCCCTGAAGCCTCCTCTTCTCCAGGCTGAACAACCCCAACTCTTTCAGCCTTTCTTCATAGGAGAGGTGTTTTATCCCTCTGACCATTTTCAGTGGGCCTCCTCTGGAACTGCTCTAACAGGTCTATGTCTTGCTTGTACTGGGGACCCCAGAGCTGGATGCAGTACTGCAGGCGGGGTCTCACAAGAGCAGAGTAGAAGGGGAGAATCACCTCCCTTGACCTGCTGGCCATGCTTCTTGTGATGCAGCCCAGGATATAATTGGCTTTCTGGGACGCAAGTGCACATTGCTGGGTAATGTCCAATTTTTTATCCACCAGTGTCCCCAAGCCCTTCTTGGCAGGGCTGCTCTCAATCCTTTCATCCCCCAGCCTGTATTGATACTGGGGATTGTGCCAACCCAGGTGCAGGACCTTGCACTTGGCCTTGTTGAACTTCATGAGGTTTGCACAGGCCCAATCCTCAAGCCTGTCAAGGTCCTTCTGGATGGTATCAGAGTTACTAAAGGTTATGTGAGAGCAAGATTGAGTTAAAAAACTGTATGAATTGTAACCTTTCATCTTAAAATAGGAGCAAACTCCAGGTCTGCTGTTTGGAAAGTTTTGAGCTTTCAGCTGATGCCCCGATCCCTGCATTCAGGACACAATTTTATTAGTGCTAGTAAATGGTGAACACCTACCTATAGCAAAGCATACAGTGATATTAAGGGGAAGTCTAGTTCCCAGATATAGCCAATGGGCCCTTTTATTTTGTCAGTTGATTTCTCTATGACTTTGCTCTCCCAATTTCAGTTCCATGCAGTTTTCCCCAATTTTCCATGCAGTGAAAGGGTTATGAACTTCTGATCAATGCCACCGGACCTGTTTTTTACATTCTTTTCTGAATAGCTTCTTGCAACTCTAACTTTGAAATAGTTTCAAAGATGCAGTTTTGCTGTACACACAGATCCAGTTATACTGCTTAAGGCAACATACCGTTCTTGCATACCCAAACAGCTTTACTCAACTACCATTTGTCAACAGCACTTCTCTTGCTCCGGGCTATTTTGGGTAGGATATGTCATTCAAAACCAGGTCATTCTAGCTATGTGATTATGTGAATATCTTTAGTCATGCATGCACAACACCTCCCCATTAATTAGGTACTTGTTCCTCCAAGGTGATTAACAACCTAATTTATTCTGCTAATTGCAAGAGCATTTGACCCCTGACCTGGAGAATTATCATAGATTTGAGACAGGACAGTGCTCAAGATTTCTTCTGTGACTAGCTGATTAGAGATCCATCCTCTCAGCTGTTGACAGTCTGCACAATCAGAGGAACAGTTCTCTCTTAAAATGGCTTCCCATCAATGGTGCACTATGTGAAGAACAGCAGGAGCTCTTTTCTAGGGAGGAGAGGTGAAGCATTTCCTTTGGAGTACTTATCTTGATTGATGATCCACACAAGTGTTCATGGTGTCCTCAGTTAACCCCAGCTCTGGAGCTGAGATTGGTTTCCAAATGCTGGGGTTTACGGGCTTACCTCCATTTTAGGCACTTCCTTTTTACTTCTCATCTAGGATTCGAGGATCTTCTCCTATATCATGTGCAGAAATTAGAAATTCTCCTTTATAAAAGTCGCCATAATGACTTCTCTTAGGAGAAAGGCATTAGAGGTGTGGTTAGGCAAGGAGAATTCCTTTGCCGTGAAAGTAATGAAACTCTTTTCCACCTGAAAAACACTTCTACCTTATCTATTTATACTTGCAAGGGAAGATAATCCTAGTGATTATCAGCACTGTGGATTTCCTCGGGTTCAACCTTCATGAAAGAGTTTAGCAACCAAAAAAGGGTCATGACATATAACTTGATGTCTCCTGGCTCCCTAAAAACATACAGTTTGCCAGTGCCAGTTATATTCCAGGGTAAAACAATGTTTTGGAAGGGGACCTAAACTAGATTTACTTGATTGAGAATTAGACCTTTACCCTTTTGATTCTTTAGAAGACAACTGTGTTTGGAGAAAACAAAGTAAAAGTTATCTACTGTGACTTTCCTAGAGCCTTTAGAGGTGGAGTATCTTGGATGTCAGGACTATTTACTCTTGGAGGGGCTTCAGGAAGGATAGTCTCAGCAATGTTATCTTTGGCAGTCCAATGTTTTTGATATTGAATAGGTATTTTGGGCATAGGCTTCTTCAGAGAGTTCTCTGAGGCATACAGAAGCAAGTTGTCATTCATGAGTTTTCTGTTCAAATCTTATGAGTTGAAGCCCGAGAAGCTTTACATCTGCAAAAATGAAATTTTTGTGTGGATGATGCCCACTTGAGCAATGATGTGGCACTGCTGGGGACCTCTAGCATTTTAATATTGAATATCATTTTAGAATACTTAGTAGAATGTAGTCTCAGAGTATTTTCAGTTTAGTTTAATTTGTAGGTTGTTAGACTTACTGTTGCTGTAATTCTTCTATAAGCATTTCCTCAGATTCAGCCCATGTGTAAAATATTGAAGGTCATTAAGGCTCTTGTCCAGAAGTGGACTGAGGTCTGAAAAGAGCCCCAGATTCTCAATATTTCTTACTTCATGCTGCTGCATTCATGAACTCAGAAGTGCAACTCACCAGGGGACGCAGTCACAGCAACTAACTGGAAAACCCAGCCTTTTGAGGAAGCTTGTCTTACTCTGTGAACATTTTCTTACAATGAGATGAATATACCCAGTCACTACGTCTATTGTTTTTCAACAGACTGCTGTATTCAGCAGCTTGCTGAAGAGCTTTTCATGTTACCTGTATTTAAGAACTGCTGGATTGAGTTACAGATCAATCTAGCCCCAGCTGCAGGGTTCTGCAGGGGTTCATCTGTCTTTCTGCGCTTATGGAAGCATGTGGTGTCTTAAACAAATACATTCACGCTACTGCCATCAAAGGGACAATTTATAGGCATAAATGAAACCTGGAGGACAGTAGTAAATTGCAAAAAAGCCCCAGAACATTAAGAGCTTGTAATCCAAAATACATTTTACTAGTTTAGGGCTGGGTCTATTTTCATTTAGTGTAGTGTAGAAACAGGAGGAATAATACTATTGAAGTCAGCAAGAGTGATGCCTACTAAAGTGAGAATAGAATCAGAGTATAATCAAGTGAGAGATGTGTAGTGTAATGAAAATAATCTTAAAAATACCTACTCTGACACATGATGGTTTGAAGGCTCTGAAGGTTTTTTGTGGAATTGTATCATTTCAGATGTGCCCAGTTTCCATAGAACAGAGAGATTTTTTTCTGTATGTTTAAGCCCTGCAATCTCCCATGAGGACCTGAAAGCCAGACTGTGGACATTCTATCTTGTTCATCCACAGGAAAAGTAAAACAAACAAGAAAAAAAGCTCACCACCACCAACAAAAAGAAATATAGGGCTAAAAGGAAACATTAGGTTTTACCTAGTTCATTGCCCAGCTCCAAGTCAAGATCAGCTCTGCTTTAGTCACTCTTGGGATGTGTCTGTTTAACTTTTTGAAAATTATAATGGGGTAGGTTTCACAATCTTCCTGGGTGATACTACAGCACTTACCTATCCTTACAAAGGTTTTCCCTCTCTTACTTTCCTAACTTGTACTATCTGCTCTATCCACCACAGACATGATAATTTTTGCCACTTCCTATATAGCTAGCTGATAAAAAGCTGTTGGGCTTTTTTTTAGCCCTCTTAATTAACAGTTACTTTTCCTTCTGTGTAAGTGTTTCTCCTTATTTTTCTCCATGCTCTCTCCAAACTGATCTACATTTTGTGTCTCAAAATGGGCACAGAACCCAGAATGCTAAGTCAAGTAAAAATCTTACTGGAAGTGTATTAAAAGCTTTTCTCTCCTTCACTGGTCCCAGCACAGTATTTGCATTTCCCAAAAGCATGATGTTATTGTCTTATACACAGTTTAAGAATTGTTTTAATACAGGATCCTTTCCCTTAGAACTTCCCTCTATCTGGAAGTTCCCCAGCCCATATTTGTGTACTTCATTATTCTCAGTGAAATGTAGTTTCTTGCCCTTATTGCATTTTATTTATTTCTGCAGTTTAAAATGTGTCTGAATTCTGATACTCTGCTGTTGACTAATACAATAGTGTGTTGGTCAGTTTATTCCAAAATAAGACATACCCATGCACTGTAGTAAGCTGGAGAGATATATGTTACGGGTGACGCACTCACATTTGTTGACTTTGCAGTGGGTAGGAGGAATACACCTGTGGCCTTCTCATGACAAAGTAGATGCTGATTGCATAACGACTGTGGATCTGTCTGATCTGTGATGTTAACATCACCTTCCCAAGCCAAACCTTGGTGGTCCGTTAATGTAAACTGCAGAGTAAGACAAGCAATCTGCTCAGCTCCTGATATAGCGGTATTCATCTCCTTGCAGAATTATACCCAGTTATATTTTATAAATAATAAGATACTACAGCATTTTCCAAACATCTATTAATATCCAGGAGATAAAAGTGCTAGTGATAAAAATCACTGCAGCATTACCAGTTTCTTCACAGGGAGAATGTTGCTGTCATTCTCAGGCTGAAGGCAAAGCAGAAGAAATGTATTTTTTCTGTAATGCTTTTACCCTCCAAAGAAATCAAGGTGAAATTAAACCCATCGTAGCTGTACTGAAAAATAAAATTTACATGAGGAGAATATGAATGCAGTTTGTGGGCAGACTCTTTCTGCCTCTAGGAAATACAATGAAAATACAAACCAGCTGGCTGAGTATTGGTTTGTGAGTGTTTTTGTAAGGCTGTAGGCAGGCCTGACAAGTGTCACACATAAAGTATAAGATCACGCATTTGGCTTCCACCTCACACTCCCAAGTCCCTTGGCTTGTGCATCTTGCATTTGAAGTACACATGGTTTCTCCCCTGTGCTGTGACCCCATAGGATGCATGGTCTCCAACAACAGCCTGGCTTCATGGTTCTGTTCTTTCATCGGGCTGTGATGCATGGGGACATATCCACATCTGACAGAAGAGAAACTCCACATCTGAATATCTCTATAGATTTAATCTTGGCTTCTCCATGCTCTTGATTCTGAGTATAGCAGACTGCCAAACGGTGGTTTTTCAGTGGCCTGCCAGTGGGCATTTAAGTACATTGATACTTGCCTACGCATGAAGCAGTTTTGGGATAGGTATGAAGGCACTGTTCTTCTTTGCTTTTTCCATATTAGCTTAATCCACTGTGAAAGAGGATTAAACTAGAAAATAGTACTCTTTCTGTGAAAGAAGATGATTATGGTATTACCTTATCCTCTCTATCAACTTTATGGCTGAGGCCAGCTCTGTTTGTTTTTCCTTTTTCATTCACTAGTGAGTGATTTCACACGTAGGTAAATTCACAGGTATTCTTTAAGGATCCTTGCAGTTTTCACCACCCTTGAGTCAATTGGCCTGTGCATCCCATTTTCAAAAGTGAGTTAATGGTTGAAACCCAAAGGCATTTGTGCTCTCAAGTCAGATATGGAACTGAGGCCAGGCATCCAAGGTAGCTTGGGGTTTTGCAGACATTTAAAATGAATATTTGTTCACATTCTTATGTGTTTTCAGTGCCTTTATTTACAGTATTTACATATGTACAACAAAAGTGTTTATGCATGCAATTAAGAAACCATACTTGGTTTATTTTGATTTTGGCATATTTGAAAATTATTTAATACACACAGAAATGTTGCATAGAGAGTGCTGGCTAGGTTCAATTTGGGTTAGACCCCCCAAGCATAACCCTTGTTTAACAGCTGTAGTGTCCCCTCTGCTGTGTCCTAAGACTGGAGAGGTCCCCTTATTTACCTAAATTCTCCCAAGAAGGTGTCAGAATATATGGTTATTGAGGGCCACCCAGTCTCAGCTCTGCCTTGTGCTTCTGTGGACACACTGCCATAATAGCCACATATAACAGTATTTAATACCTTTTTCTTTATAGTTATTTTTATGAGAGGACAGTGTTATGGTCCACTTAGGAGACTGACAGACACAGGGTAGGAGTAATTCATGATTGATTCAGGATTCCTGATTAAATGTAGATATATGCAGGGTATACAAGTTACATCTGAGCTGGTCATCCCAGTTTTCTACTGAAATTTGTGGGGATCTAGTGAGCATACTTACTGAAGCTTGCACAGAACTCATCTCTCTATGAAATAGATGCCAAAATGGATCAAATGACTCCTAATCTAAAGTGGTTATTACTTACAAAGGCAGCTTATGTAACTAGAGCTTAGCTATAAATATTTAAACTGTAGATGCTTAAAGGTGTAAAGGGAGCCCAGCTTGTACAGTGAGGGTATAGCATGGCCAACAGCTCAGGTGATAAGAAAACAGTGAGTTAACTGTGGACTCCATACTTGGTTTTTAGGGAAAGTCTGACACACTGTTGGTTTGAGATCCTTCTCTGTCATTGCTGGGTTTTTCCTGTGTGACCTTGGAGACATAACTGAGGATGCAGGTTGAAAATGGGCAACTGTGGTGCATTGGAACTGTATAACTGGGTGTTCATCTAAATATCACAGAAGAGAAGTTTCACCATGCAGGAGCAAATCCATAGAAGTGAATGCACGTCTAGGTAGCATAGTTTACACTGGCCTATCTATCCTGTTTCCACAACAGAGGACAATCTAGAAGGGGAAAATTTGTGCTGTTGTATTGAAATGCAGGAATTTTGTGCCTGCTGAATGGTTTACTGCATGCTGTTAGTGAAGTTATATGAAGAAGGAAGACTTACTGTGTTGCTATCTGGAAACTCTGAGACTGGTACTCAGTATTGATTTAGTCATTGTCCACAAGAACACTAAGAATTATGCCTGCTGTGGTTGTTATGCTTTCATCGTAAAGCCTTTGTTGAGCAGCCTTGGCCAGTAACACTAATGGATAGAGCACTATTAAGCTCACTGCTCTTGTAGGTCAAATGAAGTCTCAAAATTTAGTAGATGTTCAGTGTGTCCTTTCTTTGTCAGTGATTCTGCTCACAGTTTTCCTGGAGCATGTTGCAACAACTAAATTGTGTGAAAAATCTGGTTCTTCAAATGATGTGCCTTCAAAGACTCTAGACACATGAGGAAACTGAACTAACAGGTACTGGAGGCATTAGGAAGTCCCACATACACTGAGACAGGATCTTAACCTCTTCTTCTAACCCTGACAAGAGACCTGTATACCAGTCCTGGATATAATCGAAGTAGGGACTTGAGCAGAGTTTCTGGTATCAACATTGTGTTATCAGCTACGCTATTGTAAATGCTGTTTTTCATCAAAGTTTTCTGAGTGTGGGAAAACCACTTGCTAGTGTTGTAAACTGCTAAACTAATGGGCCAGATAATTGCATAACTGTGTCATCTGGCATTATTAACAAGTGTTTTTAGGAGCTTAAAATTTCCTGTGGATCTAATGAAAACTCCAGGTCAGCAGACACTACACTAGTATAGTTGCCTTTGATTTCATTGGAATCAGATCTCAGCATAGCTAGATACCTAATTCATTTTGTAAACTTCATTGATTTATTTGCACATAAAAGTTTTCTTGCTTTGAATGTTTTGTTCTCTGTTTTGTCAAAACTAAGGAAGCATTGATAAAGAATGCCCAGAAAGCAGGGCTGCTTTTAGTTGAAAAATGTAGCCACCTGAGGAAGTGCATAGATGCAGAGGAATGTAGATGGTATTTCTGGTGATGGTAGAGTTCATGGACTTGTAGTTAATTCCTAGGAAAGTGTTAGGATCCTAACAATTGTCGATCCTTAGGGAAGCTAGCGGGCTTTTAATGTAAGTGAAAATTTGAGTTAGGAACATCTTAAAAGATACAGATTCTTAATGTGTTATTTTCTGTTTTAACTTTCTAAGGAAATCTTCCTATTCCACTATACCAAAAAGAGTTTGCTTGTTTCAGAGAAGTCTGGAATATGGAATTATAGAATTAATTTCTTAAGGACATACATTATTAGTCTATTGTCAGGAGCATTTTCCATAAGATTGAAATGTCAGCATTCCAGCATATTTATTTAAATGGCCACTTGTGAATCAAGGTCTTTCCTGACTCTGTTGAACACCCTGTGTTTATCTGCATATGTGAGCGTGTGTGTGCTGTCTAGTACATTCATGAATAGTCCTGGAGTTATAGCATCAGCATGTGCCTCTTGATAAAATAGCCACAAGCTTTTCTTTCAATACAGACTGCTTGAATGCAAGTAACCCTGCTTTACTCTGTGGGTTTCTTCAATCTTGCCTTGTCTTATGTGGAGGAATCTCCTGAGAACAAGCATCTGTTGTGAATAACATCATTTTTTGGTGGTGTGAACTGATACCTCTGGAATTAGTGCAAACAGAAATCAGTAAAAAAAAGATGGAAAATAAGAGTACTGAGGGGAAAAAAAAGGTGCTTGATTTTATTCTGCCAAGACTTTGTATTTTAGGCATGTGCAGGGTTTAAATTTCTGTCAGCTTCACTTGCTGGGGATTTTATTTTCTCAAGAACAACTTATTAAAATGTAATTAAGCATCATATGTGAAGAATCATTGTGACTGAGAGCCCTTTAAGAGGTTAGCAAAGGGCAGTCTATCCTGATGCTTGTAAATCATAAATTTAATATAAATGTGTATCTAGGAGCAGAGAGAGGTCTGAGACAGAGAGGTAAAAAAAAAAACATTAATGGCCTTATGTTAAGTCTAGTGAATTAAAATTCTCAAATTAAATTAGGCTCTGACCTTTTACCACCTTTGGACCATGCTCAGATCTTTTAGTGGACAACTTAATGGCAAGAGTTCTTTTGTCTTCACTATAGGTTTCATCCTGCCTGTGTTTGAGATATGCCACAGAAGCATAACAAAGGCATTTGTCTATTCTTGGAAGTCGATGATGAACCTTGTAGTCATTCCCATACTTCTTTCAGTGGAGAAGATCATGCACACAGAGAGGAATAAATCTCCTTTATGCTTTCATAGTCTTATGGCTTCATACTTCAGGAGATGAGGTGACCTACTTTAGGAAAAAAAAAAAAGACAGTAAAAGAGAAGTAAAGGACAAAGGAGCAATAACCTAGTATGGATTCATGAAGAATTATAGCAGAATAAACTGATCATTTTGGTTTTTTGGAGGTGTGATTCAGCTTGCTTTCTGCTTGGGGCTCCTCATAGCTTAGCTTGCAGAGATTCTATGGAAAGCAAATGCATTCAGGATGTCAAGCTGTTCTGATTAGTAGGCAGTATGACAGACTGGACAGAGGAGAAGCTTCGGTATTTGGAGGGAGACAGAGTTTTACTCTTAGCTTTGCAACTGATTTTGCTGTGTGTATGTTAGTTGTCTCTGTTTCTTTTCTCACCTTCTGTCTGTCTTGCCTCTGAAGACTGTAAGCTCTTCAGAGCCAAAATTGGCTTCCACTGTATGTTTACATGTTGTCTGGCACACTGAGACTCAGATCACAGTTGAGGTTTCTACATGCTGCTGGAATATAAATAATAAACCTCTTTTTTCTTTCACTAATTCTAACTCTTCATCTCTTGATATTTCCCTAGTTGTGCTCAGTTATTTGACAAGATTGCTGAGACATTTCAGGATATGCACACAGTCCTTGCTTATCAGTTATCCTACTGATGTCAGAACAGAACCCCACTGACTGTAGCTGAGCTTGGGATGGAGCATTACCAGAAATAAAGTTGAAGATGTGGTCCCAAATGGCCTTCCAGTAGTGACAGGTGCAGGAATGGTGATGACTTTTCTGTACATGTGATGCAGTTTGTTTTGTGCACATTGAACTGATGTAAGGAGCAATTGTTTTGGCCAAATGCAGCATCCTTCTCTTGCTGAAACAGTACTCGCATCACACCACATATTAATATTCACAAATATCCCAGAGGAAGTGTCATATCTATGCCAGAACAGTCTCACAAAAGCTCCGTACATTTGAAATCTTGCCACTCCTTGGTTTTGTGCCAGCTGTGCTTCAGCATAAACAATCCAGTTGCTTCTTTCCCTAGAAGTCCTTCAGAATGAGTTTCACCACATAGTGCTTCTGGGGCTGCTCATAGACTGTCTAATATCATTAAAACAATAATCACACTTCAGAGGAATCTCCCTGGCTCCATGGAGGGGAATGTTTTGGGGATCCACTAGATCTGCAGAGCTTTTTCTCTCCAAAATTGCCAACTTAAGGGATATTCATTCTAGGCATTCAGTTCGGGTGCCTTAGGGAGGAACCTGGTCTCTCTATAGTCAGTGAAGACAAGGATACCCTTCCAGAGTGTGATTTCAGAGCTCGTAAGTTTTAAGCATGCTGAATTCCATTGACTAAAGACCCCAACTGTAGATAGTAAGTATACTTTTCTAATGCTTTCTCTTGTTTTTTTTTTCCAGTTTCCAAAGTGAGGCATTCACAGTCATGCTTGTGTGTTTCTGTCTTATTTTCCCTATTTCAGTAATTTTATAGCCAACTGTGGCAAAGCTATGTGAGGGTAGAAGTCTATATTGCCACAATTTTCTTTGAAAAAAAGTAGCTCAGTAAAAAAGACACAATTCATAGACCTTTGAAAGGAGACTGCAGTGTAATTTTTGGTCTTATCAAGCACTAGAGGCCTTATAAAGGAAGAGCTCCTATGAAATGCCCCACCTGCAGGACAAATTTCGGTCTGAGCTGATACTTCATTAGACACTAGATCTAACCATTAGCTATGTCTTGATAGAAAAGTTTGCTTCACTAGTCCTGCTGCTCCACAAAAATACATGTTGGGTTTTAATCTCCTGCTTTTATTGTCTGCTTTTAGGCCAGTTGTTTGTTATGTGACTGGCAAATCCAAGTACTGCAATCTGCAAGCAGCAGTGCAAAATACCATCTGCTGTGAATAACTCTCATTGCTATGTACCCACTAGAACATCACCAAAGACATATGTTAAGATACAATGGAAGGCTTCAGGAGACAGAAATGCAACTGAAGCAACATTTTGCTCCATACTTGATCCCATTGACGCCAGTAGGATTGTCTGAAGTTTAAATTAGCATGTAACCTGGCCTCAGCTGTTTAACATTAAGCAGTATGGACAAATCTATTTCCATTAATCATGGCGATGGTGGATGTAAAATGTCTGCATTAAGTCATTGTGCTAATCTAAGAAAGCAAAGGTTGCTGCTCTGATTTTAGACAGTAAGAAATAGGAAGGACATCTGCAGTAAGGAAATGGGCAAGGTGAGAGTGGTATCAAAAATTGCTTTCATGCAACCCTTTTTGTGCTGCATTAGTTCTTTGCTAGAAGGAAATCAGTGTAATTCCAGCTGGAAAAGAACAGTGCCCACTTAATACAAGTTTGTGGCATTGCTATTATGTGAATAGGCCACTGAACTTAAGGATTTTCCTGCCCTTTTGACATATATAGAAGGTTATTGCTTCTCCTGTGCATATTTGCTTTTCAAATAGTAGGAAGGAATTTGGTCATTGCAGATGGTCAGTTCATTCAGTCTCATAGCATTTCTCAGCTTGTAATGTAGGAGCTTGGGCAGGGAAGGTAAGCAATGAAATAGTATTCTGATCTTCTCCCTTTTATGGGTCGTCAACAGGAAGCAGGTTTTGGAAAGATTAAAATGTGTTTTGTAGTTGCAATATGCCATATATTTTACTGCATTATAGTACACTAGTGAAATGACTGGTGGTGCTTTGAAATGTCTGTGGTACTTATTTGTGCCAGTCATGAAAGACATGTACAGACAAGGGCATCACAGGTAAAATTCAGAGTGCAGGAGGAGAATGAAATATTGCCCTATTGTATAAATAGAAAAGTTTACTGAAATATCAAAAGGCTGCTTGTTTAAACAGCATGCTGTAGCTGTACTTTCTGTACAAATAAACAAGAAACCTGGTTCCTCACATATAAATAATCCCAGGGATGAACATAGTATCTCATTAATGTTCTAATCCCCTAGGCAGTACCTATCTGGGTTTAATTTGCCAGTCTTGGGAGAATTCAATTCTTCTTTCACTACGTAGAGGCCTAATGTCTGGAGACTGTGAAAAGACCGTCTTTGGTGGACTTTGGATCAAGCCTGGCTTCCAGCTTTAGACTGTCAAGAGTTTGGAAGCCCTGCATGTCTCCTGTTTGGACTGAGGTTTCAAACTTTGCCATGCCAGTGCTTTGTGTATGTGTGTGTGCGTGTCACCACGCATGTGTATGTAAGCACTGACATATTTGCTAGCATTTTCAAAAGTGAATCTGGAGTGCTGGAAGTTAGCTTCTGTGTCTGTCCAGTTGTGTCTGAGTGTGATGAAGGTGAGCTGTCTGAACTTCGTCTACAGCAATATGGAGGACCTGAGGTTAGGATGAGGAAGCAAGTATTATCTGTGCCTTTGAAAGAAGGAATTGCATCTAATCCCCTTTGGACAATGCCAGCTGACCTTTCTTTTCAGCTGCCTTGCCCATGCCTGGTCATCTGTGGCCAGATTATTGTCACACTGTCACAGGCCAGCTATGGAGATGCACAGATTTTCCTTCTGAGGGAAACATTTGCTTGGTGTGGCCAGCCCAGGGTCTCTGCTAGCCATTTTTAGGTCACGTCTGGTGCATAAGATGCCAATTATGATCTATCGTGCCTGCAGCTTGTCCAGCACAAGGATCATGCTTGCATCATGGAGCTGAGATCAGAAGGGTGCCTGACCCATATGCCCATTAAAAGCTAAGGCAATTAGCAGAATGTTCTCGAGGACTCTGGAATGTGTTTCTAATCACAGATCTGAAATAGCCCATATTTAAAGAATTAGATTATGTTGCAAAAAGCAGAGAGGACTTTGGGTTTTTTTCCTCCCGCACTGAAGCAAGTGATGGCTGTGAAAGTGGCTGGCTGACTGGCTTTTTGTGAAACTGATTACTTTAAAGCCGTTGAAATTTTATTGAGTGGTTAATGATGTTAGGGCACTGAGACCTGTGTAGAGGCAAATTTGTTAATCATTTTAAATCCAAATAAACAAATAAGTTGTCATAGCACATGCAGTATTTACATTCTGTTCTTTATAAATTACCTTTTCCTCCAGAACTCCCCTTTGCTCAGTGCTGCAGACAGAAAGCATCTCATTGATTTGATGATTTTAAGAAATGGAAATGAATCATCTTCAGCTCACCAGTAATCCTAAAAACTGGAAAGTAGCTGGGCATAGGAACACTGCTTCTATACTCCTGCCTTACCATGCTATGCTGCCCTGGATTGCAAAGCCTTCTGGCCATCCTGTGTGGAGAGACAGTCTGGAAGCAAGAGCATATGGTGCTTCTAGTATGAGGGGAGCGAGAGGTGTGTTACATGCTATTAGCTACATAACCTGCTCATCTGCTGCCTAAAGACCCAGAGTCCTTGAGAGAAGAAAGGGGAAGCCTACTTCTCCTCTGTCCTTGTACTGATACACGGTAAACCAGAATTACTGTGTGTAAGGGTGAAGTACATGTATCTTCCTCTGCTATGCCCTGAAGCTTGGCAGAGCTCTGGAAGAGATCTGTAAATGGAAGACAACGATGGGCAGTGCTTGCTTTACACACAGCATCACCAGTGTGTAGCTCTTTGCCCAGCAAACAGCTTTGTCTGACATACCCAAGTACAAGCTCAAAATCAAAATGTCTCAAAGCAGAACATAAATAAGCACTCATGTCTAAACAGGGGAGCATGGGGAAAAAGTCTTCTAAAGAGAAATGAGGTAGGGCACTACCTGGGGCAGCAAGAAAGGAAGGATGGGTTAGTTTCAGCTGCTTTTCCTAGGCATCCTGAATTAAAACACAGGGTTGTTGATAAGTCTTTAATTCTACTTTGCATGTTTTTCACTCCCCCTGAGGAGCAAGAGAAGTTACTAAATATTGAGAAGTAGTCAAGCTTTATCCTTAACAGGAAAAAGAATGATAGAGCTGGAGAAAGCAAGGAGTGCAAGAAGGATTGTAGCTTTTCACAGAGTAAAGGTGAGGGTGCTGGTTCATGAGGTGATTGTCCATAGTGTTACCACCATAATAAAAAGCTATAGCCCTGATCTTGCAAAAATTTCTTTGCAGACTGAATAACGTTTCTTACAGGACTGGGCCTTAGGATCACCCATTTCTAAGGATGAGATTTTCCAAATCCAGGTGCAATCCTGCTATCACTGAACTCAGTGGAGAACTTTGCAGGTGCTTTGCTGATGCAGGATAGATGCTTGAGTAGAGGATATAATGCACAAACACACATGTTTTCTTGCAAAAATTGGATAGCAGATTGCAGTTCTGGAGTGCGTTCTAGCTTCTTGCTTCCCCTCCCCTCCAGCTGTTAATTATTCTTCTGGTTTAGATCTTAAGGGAAGAATTATTTATCTTTTGCTGTTTGTGTTTCAGTGAAACATTAACAATGTCTTACTAATTGCCTGTGCTAATTATCTCAACAGTAGCAGTATTCCTGCTCATCTAGTGAAGCCATGAAGGGAGACTGTGAAGCAGGAATAATGAAATTGCTTTGTTGTCCCTTTTCTATGCACGCTGCACATAAGTAAAAGCATGGTAGAACCTGACCTTGCTATGCACAGAATGCAGTGCTCAAGACCTGCCTGTAGGAGGGCAGATGTTTTGCAATGCTTCTGTGGAGAAGTTTGGGGTGCTTTGCAGTATGCCATAATTCAGTGTTTACACAGCTGTCACTCTCTCCTGTGTACATTGACACAAAACAACCCCATGCTCCTTTGAATGAAATATTTCAGCCCAAAGATTTGAATGTTTTAAAAAACATTTGTGCAGAGCAAACCACAGTGGTTTAATATGAGTACAAGCATTCCTCATTTTTAATGAGTGCTTACAGGCATCTGCTATGATACCAGTTATTTACAGAAGGAAAATTAGAAATGTTACCCAGCATGTTACTGGTATAATTAAACTGACTGAAATGTAAGGTAGCAGTGCACAATAAATGATAAAATTATTTATTGAAAAAATTAAGTGCTGCTAACACTTATCTAACACAAAAGATTTTGCAATGGCAGACTTAATAAATATGCCTTTTCTGTAGTGCTGTTTTCCACAAAACATAAATCCTTTTTGTTAAATAAGATGACTGAAAGAAAGCACAGAGTTATGGAAATACATGACTGATGAAGAGAAGGCGATATGAGTTATTCTAATGTAAAAGGCTGTCTCACATCTCTAATGCTGACCTTTTCCCAGTGAAATACATTTACAGTGTTACATGTTACTTGTTAATAATTTCAACTACTCTGGTCTTTGAGTTCACAACTCTTAGCTTGAATATGTATTTTAAAGTAACTGTGACCATTTTCCAGGAGACAAAAGAGTCTGATCATTTTTCACATGTAGACGTAACTAGGACAAATGTCTGTCCTTGGCATCCAGGTGCTTGCCTACCATTAATCTTCACAGCCCCCTCTGGGGTAGGTGGAAGTTAGTATGCACGTATGTTATTCCTGGGGTAACTTAAACAGAATCAGAGCAGCTTGCCCAAAATTTAATCCTGGTCTGACTCAACTTAATAGGAGATAAACGCATCACTTCGCTGGAGGCATAATTTCCCACACAGTAAACATGCAAGACAGTAATCAGGAGTTCCTGTCTGTGCAGCCAACAGCCAAATCACTTGGCTGTGGCCTGTTTGCTGACTCTTCCTATACATGTAGGCTAAGCTGGAGCTCCACATAAACCTGTGTGAGATGGACTCATATTTTAAATGAGGCCAAGATGGTATTCTACCTTCTTCTGCTATTTTTGTCTTTTAAAAAAGTCCTTACCGCAGTTCTCTAACTTGTAAAAATTATACATATCTTTTATTTTGCTCATTGGAAATGTTCATCTGGTATTTGTGACCTTGGAATAGGGAAGTGGGTAGGTCTTGTGCTAATGTTAATCATGTGTAAAGGCATTTATAAAGGTATTTAAAAGGTTACCGTTCTCAGAGGAATAATCAGGGCACTGCCTGCAAAGTAATGAAAATTTAAAAATAAGTAGTTGAACAATGCAATGTAGAAATGAATAGGCTGTAGAAACCCCCACATAATGTCAAGATTGTCTGCCTGTTTCTAACACACTTTTTATGAAGAAAGGGAATATTGACATATTGGTTCTAATTTCAGATGCCCTAATAAAACAATGTCTTGCTACATGGGCTCAGGGATTACTCCTGTCTCTGTAAAGCGTCTACAGTAGCTTTTTCTCTCTTTTTCTGATGCTGAGTATTGCAATATAGGGGCCAAATGACTCCAGTCTGTTAGAGGGCTAAGGCCAAAGAAGTGTGTAGCTAATCATATCATTTGCAGAATGAATTTCTGGCTCTTGCACACCTCTCCTTGATATATTCACCCTCATCTCATTGCTTTCCTTTTGTCATCTTTTGCTAGGAAAGTGAGGTGCAAGTATTTGTTGAGCTGTGTGTATGTACTATGTAAAGATGTTCATTGGTGTTAAATCAGTCTTCTTTTAAAATGGGGTCAGTTCCTTATCTATATGAGTACAGCCCTGGGAAATGCATTTTGTGGATCATGGGTGGTGTCATCTTCAGCAGCAGCAAGCTGTTGAACAGTCATCTAAGGGAGAGGACATGGAAGGGGGGTGAGACTCTGGACCTCTCATTGCAAAGGACTATTCCTAGTACTTACCTGTTCACAAATTATATTCACCCTTGCACCAGGGCAGTCGTACTCTTCTAGATGATTGCAGTACTTTGACTTCAAGACCAAGGTCCAGGTAATCATCGTCTTTTTCAATAGTTTTAGAAAGCCTTTCAATTTACCACATTTTATTGGGCACCCAGCAAAGAGATTAGAGCTGAGAAGGACTCAGGTTTCAAGGCTTCAAAAATTTTGCTGCCCTGAATTGGGATGGGTAATCAATCTTGGAAATGTCTGCTTTGTGGCAAGCCAAAGAATAAAATTAATTAGGGTCAACTGAAATGATTTATTTTAATTTCAGGCTTCTTTTTTTTTTTTTTTCATTCTTCACCAGGATTTCAAAATCACTTCATTTTTGGAAATAAATTTGTGTTATTTTTCAGTCTGAAAGTGGTCCATTTATATCTTCTAATCTTAAGCAATAAATCCCCCTCCACAAATGTCTTTGAACTGGATATTTTCTTTTAAGCCAGACCTTTTTCCACCAGCAGTTTTAACTTCGATGGATCAGCATTTTCCAAGAGTATCATCAAATAGTTCCTGACCAGCTCTCTTGAGTGCCTGATGAGAGTCAGATAAAAGAAGTAGAATTGGACATGGTTTCCAAATGAGAGCTCATTTTCTGTGCAGTCACTATGCTTTCACATATATAGTGATTTCATATGTTTCTTTTAACTTCATTATCATCTATTCTTTGTTTCATGTTTTTATATCCTCATGAGCAAGTAACATTTTTTATGATAAAAGGGAGGTTCTACAAAATAGGAGAATCCTAGATAATGTTTGACTCAGACTCTCCATTTAGGTTGCTGTGGCTTTTTTGAACCATTTTCTATTGTATTTTGGTATTGCTTTGTGTTTTACTGACTATTCAATATATTTCCCACAGAGACTAGTTCTATGTGTTTCCTGTAGTGAAGACTATTCAAATGGACTATAATCCTGTAATAGTTTATAGCAAAATCAATTTGATATGCCTTGGAAAACATTCGCTTGTACTACAGTCAAAGGAAATGTGTGTGCAGAGCTGAGAATTTATACTTGTAATGAATTTTTTTAAGATGGAAATGCATGTGCTTGCATAATCGAGGGTCCTTTTTTGTTCTACTTAATTTTTCCTTTTCCCACCTCTTTTTAAGGAGAATCCTATTTTATCACCTTAGTTAGCTAGGAAGTTTTTAGGATTTAGGACTTTATTTCAGAAGATCTCCTGTTCAGCTTTTTTGGTGTGAATTTAGCTCCAAATGTTCTGAGTGCCTCCATGGAAATAATTAGGTGAATTATTGCCGTGTAGCTCTGTGTAGAGTACCTGCCTGGTAGCACATCTTTGAGTTAATATTTAAGAACTACTGCAGCACCCTCAAGTGGTGATGCTGATCTGTATTTACAGTTGGTTTTTTTTTTCAAATGTTTATTTCTGGGGTTATGAATCATTTTAATGCTTTGGGCTGACCTGCTCAGATATTGTCAGACCCTGCAGTCCTTACTGAGGTAAAGCTCGCACTGAATACAATTAATCACGCTGGAATCTGAACAACAGACCGGGAAAGTTTTCCTTGGATTGTCAAATGATTTTATGGAGGGCATAAAGCATTCTCTGTGCCCGCAGTAACTCTGGCTTTTCTGTCAGTTGGGCTGGAATAAATAACCTGAGAACCCTACAGAAAAGAGAAACCAGTACATTAGGGTTTTTCTCAGGACTGCAGTTGCAAACGTAGAACAACTGTGGCATAAAAAATACAATTGCTTGAGCACAGCCTGCATCCCCCGCCTGGCCAGTGACATCTATAGTAATGACTTAAGAAGAATGCTATTTCTTAGGGAAGTTTTACTATCTTTGTAGTGTAGTTCTCTGACTTCAGCTTTTTTTCCATTAGCTGCCTATTTTAAGCAAGCAGCTGTGTACCAGACCAGGTGAATGGCCCTGTTTTAGGGCCCGTTGCTTCCAAAATTAGCAAGTGGCATCTGTCCTGATGCTCCACCTCCCTCTAATTCTGCTGATTTTCCCCAGTACTCGACATAAAGAGGGTCATTACCCCACAGAATAAGTGGCCATAGGATGAAGTCTGTGCACTCTTCTGACCCCAGTACAGACTTGCATGAGCAAATCACTTGGCGCCGCTGGTGTCATCTGTAAAACACCGACAAGGAGTTTTATTTCAGAAGTTTACTGTGAGACTTAATGGATGTTGTCTCCACTTTAAGGGCCTTAAGTGAAAACAGATATCAAAATGCTTACTCTCTTGTCCCTTAAAATAGTGTGTGCTGGGCAGAGGGCACAGACTGGCAGGACTGGAAGTACTCCCTTGCCACCAGCACAGCTTTGTGCCGTATGTGCTAATGCTGCAGGTTAGCAGAATGGCACAGCTGCTTGTTTACCACTGCAACTTCCAGCAGGTCCAGCATGTTTTCTTTCTCAAACTCAGAGAACAGGCTTGAAAAGCACTGTAAACAAAATAATTTTATTTCTGAAGGGCAGAATGTGATCCAGACTCTTATTTTTAATATGGTTTTGATTCCAATGGATTATCTTCAGATCATTATTAAGAATTAATAATTATTAAGAAAATACTAATTTTTATTTTTCATTTTTGCCCTTACTCCCAGTTATTTGACACAAGAAATAGAAATCACTAGCATTTTAGGCTTTGTCCTCACGTCATTCTTTTTTTTTTTTGCCTCTCTTTCCATAAAAGACTCATCTCATTTAAAGTGTGCCATCTAGGTTGTCATGTATATAACAGACTGCATTGTGTTCACAAGAAAGCATGTCAGTAGAGGGCAGGGTCCAGCAGTAGTGAGTTTCCAAAGGGATCTGATAAAGAAACGACAACTATTTTCTAATATGAACTAGATAATAGACAAAAATTACGTGTGATGGAACATATTTAATATAATATCTGTGCTCTCATCTTAAAGGCCTGCTGTCAGCTTAGAAATCACACTGTGAAGATATCAGTCTCTTTTTTTATTTTATTTTTTCTATAGAAAGGCACTACTGGTAACACAAAAGAGAGAGAGAGATTACTTTGTAAACCTGCCTTAGGCTGCTCCTAAAATAAGCAGAAAGGTGCAGTCAGACCTCTCCCACCATGGCTGCAGTACTAAGCTGGGATATGCCGGCAGCCCACACTGCAGCTGACCCACAAACCTACTTTAAAACATTTTGGGGCACATGTGGGGCTTGCAAGGTGGCAGTATGTGTGGCTTCTGCCGTCTCTTAAACTAGGTGGCTTGGCTAGAGAATTGCCCATAGCAGAGAGGGGAGCTGAAGCTCACCACGAGAATCCCAGTCAAGAGTCAGCCATGAGAACAGGGAGCCCCTTAGCCCTGGATCATAAGCTCAACACACAGGTACATTACAGATAAAGCAATGCTTCTCTACAGCTCCCTGGAAAAAGCAGGCCAAAGATGAAATAATTGCCTGTGTATTTATTTAGAAATAGGCCTTGGTGAGTGTTCTGAAAGTGACACTATTTTGGGCTTAAGAGACCAGCAAATTCTAAAGGTTTGAGCCACTTGCAAATGTTTTCTTTCCTTTTTCACGGAATCATAGAATCATTTAGATTGGAAAAGACCTTTAAGATCATCAAGTACAACTGTCAACCTAACACTACCAAGTTCACCACTAAACCATGTCCTAAGCACCACGTCTACACGTCTTTTAAATACCTCCAGGGATGGTGACTCAACCACTTCCCTGGGCAGCCTGTTCCAATGCTTGACAACCCTTTCAGTGAGGAAATTTTTCCTAATATCAAATTTAAACGTCCCCTGGTGCAACTTGAGGCCATTTCCTCTTGTCCTATCGCTTGTTACTTGGGAGAAGAGACTGACACGCACCTCGCTACACCCTCCTTTCAGGTAGTTGTAGAGAGTGATATGCTCTCCCCTGAGCCTCCTTTTCTCCAGGCTAAACAACCCCAGTTCCCTCAGCCGCTCCTCATAAGACTTGTGCTCTAGACCCTTCATCAACTTTGTTGCTCCAGCACCTCAATGTCTTTCTTGTAGTGAGGGGCCCAAAAATGAACACAGTACTCAAGGTGCAGCCTCACCAGTGCCGAGTACAGGGGGACGATCACTTCCCTGCTCCTGCTGGCCACACTATTTCTGATACAGTCCAGGTTGCAATATTTTCTTGCAAATTCTTTAGTACAAAGAAAGCTCTGTGTGTTTCAAGATTAGGCAGATGCCTTTGGTAGGAAAGTCCCAGGTAACTCAAATTCTTTCAAGTCCAGTGTGACGTCTCAGATTCTATCCAAAACACAGTTTTGCCCCTCTTTGGGGGGACTGTCCCACTTTCTGGTTATGTCATCTCAGTTATCCAGCAGTTGTTTCCACCTCTAACAAATTGTTGCCTGCATTTGTCATAGTGTGCTGCAAATGTCAGTACTGCATGTGCTTTGCCTTGAAGGACCCATATGTTTCTAGATGACACAACTAGGCCATGCTAATTGGTTTTGAGGTGTCATCCACTTCCAAAAATACCAAGAAATACCAATACAAGGATGTGTTCCTTTGAACGGGAATACTCTTTTCTCAGCAAAGGATATTTTCAGGAAATTTATTATCCCCAGAATCAGTAGTGAATTCTGTTTTACTGAGTTACTGGATAGGCAAAGACATATTTAAATTGGTGAATAATGGCTAGAATAAACAATTCCCACAGAAAAATGGTAAACTTTGATCAGTCTCATGAAACTGGAGAAGGTTTTAGTGCGGTTATTGATATGAAATCATTGAAGATGTAGTGTTGAGAAACAGTTTAATGATTATCAAGAACCTTAAATTCCAGATAAATGGTGGTGCTGTTTCTGTCTGCTCATTGCTGGTAGTGTTCCTGGAGGAGAGGCACCAGCTAGTGTAGCAAGTGGTGTTTCATCAGAAATTGTTACTGCCTTAAGTCATGGTGGCTTCATTTTTTCAACAATTGCTTTCAGTGTTGGTGCTTTTACAAAATGCAGCTCTGGCTGTGTTGCTGAAGTCCTGTTGATGTCATCATTGCAGAAACTGTGATGGACTCAAAGGTTGGTTTTTGGAGGCCTGTTGTGACATTTTTAGCTGCCTAGTTGCTGCTTGCTTGCTTTGTGGAGAGGAACAAGAGGATCTGAATACTGCTGTGTGCTTGCATAACTTGGAGGGAATTAGATTATTTTTCTCTGGAAGAGCAAATCAGACTTCTTTTCAGAGGTTTGAAATTATCAGTTGCAGTCAAAATTTCACAGGATTGCCTTTGTCACAGTTGTATTCAGATCATGATGAAGCAGCTTGAATTTTCTTGCTTAGCAGAGTCCTGGATTGCTTTTATCTTTGCGGTGAAATTATTGGAACATCCCTAAAGTTAGTTTTCCCACTTTCTTTAGTTTGGCTCACTTGGCATGCTTTTATGATTCCTTGGCATATGAAAATAAATATATGTATAGATCTACCTCTAAGTCAGGAGGGACTAGAAATATGCATGTCTTGTTTCACAAAGCTTTGGGTTTATTTATTTTTTAAAGATATTACTTAGTAAGCCAATAAGATCTATATCGGCTTAACTAGCAACTAGAAATCAAATGCCCCTAAATTTAGGTACATACAGTGAATACATCAAGATGCATGTGAATATCCACTGGAATTTTCCAAAGCAGCAGCTCGTATTGATTATACCATCACTGATCTGATTTTGGTAATTCCAGTGTGTACTCCAGTACCTTGCATTGCTAAATACCTTTGCAAAGCTGACCTTAGTGCCTGTGACATAATTTGAAAGAGTGCGGTAAGGTTAAAAGGAAGCACATATGTTGATGACTAAATCAAGGCACATCCTAAGAGGTATTTAAAATTAAAATCTCTCTTTAGTTGGCTTGTTTGTTGATCCTAAATAACTGTACTCATAAACCTCTGTTAAATCGGTAAGGACATAATTTATTAATCTCCTCTCAGTATTCCGTGCTTGTCCTTGTGTCTCCCACCTCTTGAAAAATGAATACACTGTTGGGATAGCCATTTATAATCCTGTATATTTACTGTTACATAATGGCAGTTGACCGAAAGCACTAACAAACCTTTAAAATAGCTTCCGCGAGCCTCAGGCATTTTAGACTATGTTACTAAGACAGGTGAATTGGACGAATGGGGTAATTTGTACTTAGAAAACTGTAAGTGAACTGGTAAGCTTTTTTCCTAATCAATTTATGAAGACAAATGGGCAGGAAAGAACATGCACCAGCACTAATAGTGAAGTAGCACAAACATCTACCAATTCAAATTAGTGCCAAATCCAAAAAGGAATTATTTACTTTTAGGTGATTTCAGGGCACTTCAGACAGCTAATCTAGATCTGTGTTCCATAAAGTCCCTGATTACAGCCCACTTAACTCCACATGACTGAAACTCAATAGATGTTTTCCTGTTCAGTCTGAAAACTTTCTGAAGTACCTACAGTGGCAGTTCTGCACATTCAAAACTGCCCTGAGAAGACATCTCAAGGCAGCTCCTCACCTGTCTGTAATCTTGATGGGAGACAGAAACTGGACGGAATTGTACCCACAGCCTTCAAGATTCCCTGATCCACTATTTATTTCTAGAGAATAACCAACATGCTCTCCCACAGGGTGGGTTTTTTAAAAATTTCCATCATTGCTCCTTTCTTTGTAAAAGGCTGCAAGAGAAGAGCATTTGACTATGCTGAATCTGTGCCAAACTGGAGGAAGAAACGTATGTCTGGCAGGCCCAGAATGAGAACAAAGCAGTAGAAGGATAGTTTGTTAGCTTAATGGTAGCTTGCCTTTTTGAGATGTCCATCTCTCTCTCTCTATGCTTTTTTCTCTGCATATTCATATTTCTCTCTAGGGTTTTCCTTCAGCTGTGGGGTTCCAAAACCTAAAATTGTCATTACATCCCCTGGGTCTTTTATTAAATCTAGGTTTTAGTTCTCTTCCAAGCAACAGGAAAGCTGTCCATTTAGTGACAGCTAGTCTGAGGAGTCACAGATCTGTTTGAAGAAAATCTCTGTATTATAAAGAAGTCTTTAAATGAAAGTATTTTGTCTTGTCTTCTCCCTTTGAAATCTGTGGCATGCATTTGAAATGCTGACTGGTTAAATCCTTTCCGTTTCTGTAAGATTCTGCCTGCACAAGTTCTTTTCGGCAAGTGGAAATTCAGAATTTCTCCAAGGTATGACGCTTCTGTGTGCTACCAATTTTATAGTGCTGAATTAGAGAGGAATTGCATCAGCTTCTGCCAACATGGACAATTAAGGGTGTGCAGATGTGGCTCAGGCACTTAAGATAGAGCAGGAACCTTGTGCATCCCTTTCACATACAGAGCTGAGCATAATCTCTTGCCTCAAGACAGAGTCCAGCTGAAGTAGCTGACTTCAGTGCCAGTGGATACATTTGCAAGATGGTTACTTTTTTGATAGACCTGCAACAGCCTACTTTCCCTTTCTGAAGAAAAATTTATTTCCTTTTCTTACTGAAAATCCCCTTGAGAGATCATATTAGTCAGGCAAACTGGTTGTTGTCATGGCATATTTGACTTGAGCATCAAATACTGGCAAGTTACAAAGCAGAGAAGAATATGTGTAGTGGAGACCAGTTCAGCAACATTTACTGAGTCTTGCATGGCTGCCAACAGCTCTTGGCATCCAAAGAAAAATGTATTTATCTGTAACTTTAATGCTTAACTTCCTGGCTTCTCTTGAAGACGTGGAATTGGGATCTCGTCCTAACTTCTCTCAGATAAAGCTTCCAAAGACAGAATATTAATTAAGGCAAGAAAGACAGTCTTCAGTGCAAATTCTTATTTGCATGTATGGCAATACTAGGTACAGTGGTAGTCCAGGACCCCAATGTGGTGTACAGCTGCAAAAGCACATGTGTATCTGTACCTTCTTTTACTTAGGCTTTGCAGTTACCTTTTCTAGCAGCAAACTTGCACAACCCTTGCTCCTGAGTGCTCTCTTCTATGTTTGGGGTTTTTTTCTGCCTTTCATCACCCCTGCACCAGTTGTGAAATCGTAAAAAATCATATGGGAAAGACCTTCATGGTCATGTGGTCTATCCTTTTGCCAGTTGGCAGGATTATGCAGTACAGCACATTTTCTAGTGCCTCATATAGGCTATCCTCAGCATTAGGACTTTCACCCATTTCCTTTGGAAACAGTCCTGCTCACACTACTGGGAAGTACTTGCTGATATTCAGCTATGTGTTCTTGATTTCATTTAATTAGGCCTAGGTGTGTATCAAGACTCTTGGTGGATAAAATCACCTGTCTACTGACCACCGAGTGAACATTTATCCACCAGGTGTTGGAAGTACCTTCTGGAGCTGCTGATCTCCCTGGCTTTGAAAATCCTCCCATTGTGTGGCTCCAATTAACCTTGTACCACTCCAGCCTGTCTCCTCACTCTCCAGGCATGTTGGTGCTTTCCACCTCTGCCAGCTTTGGTTCATTTCTTCTCTGCCTCTTTGACCTCACCTGCCTTCATCTCCTTTATCTCTCATCCCTCCTGGTACTTCACTGTGTCCCTGCCTCTTCTCTGTGCTTTTGTTGTTCTTTCTTCACTGCTCCCTCTGGGTCCATCTCTTCCCCTGAAGAGCCTTTTCTTCCAGCCTGCTTTCTTTTTTTCCCCCAAATCTTGTATCCTGTAAAGCCATTTTTGCCTACTGTTCCCAGTACTTGAGTATCAGTGTTTTCTTTTCCCCATAAAAAGCCTTCATTCAGCCACTTGTGGAAGACTGAATTATTCTTGCAATGCCCAGAAAACTAATTATTCCAATGCTTCGCTTAGTCCAGCCTGGAAAGCTAGCTTGCTTGTTTGTTTAGGAGTTTGGGGTTGTTTGGGGTTTTTTGAATTATTGTAAGGCCTGCAAGATTATTTTTTTGAATAATCTGTGTGATGCCAGAGAGAAATATGCTTCTCTGTGGCCCAAGCTCACTCACTGTCCAATGCTGCATTTCTACTGAATTTGCTCTGATAGGCTACTAGCACAAAGAATGACTTAAGTGAACAGTTTGGCATACTAATTCCACAGTATATATAATACCCCTCAGTCTTCAGCAGCCCTAGTGTCACTTATTTTGACACAATGGTATGCTCCCCCCAGCACACATGTTAGATCAAAATGAACGATCGAGTGTACCCTCAGGGACTGCTGAATTGGTGCATTTGACATAGGAAAGAGAATTTCTGTTCTGTTTTGGTTAGGTTGGGTTTTTAGATGACACCAGACAGCAGGTGTATAGATGTCATAAGCCTGGGGCCATTAGAGATTCACAATGTTGGACGTTTTTATCTTGGCTAACAATAGTGATAGGAGTTAAAATAGTGTATCTTTGGTTCTGTAGTGCCTGGAGAGTTGCTATTATAAAAAATCAGAGAGATTACATTAATAAATACAGTCATTTAAAGAGCAAATATTAATTTGAGGTTTTGTGGAGTGATATGAAAAGATAATCAGCAAATTCTAAAATTCCATCAAAAGTTCATTGGAAAAGGAAAATACAATATTTTAAATAATAAAGTGTAAAAAGTGTACTTGGACTATTGAAAAAATTATTTTAAAAAAAATAAATTCACTAATCAGCTGCTTATAACTATCACCACCTGAAAACTAGAAACATGTTTAGCTCTGTTTACAACATACTCTATATTAATTAGATGCCAAGTTCAAAGTTTAAGCAAACATAAATTGCTTAGTCAGAATAGAAGAATGGAACATGAATAACAATGCTTGAATTCCCTGACAGGCAAAAGTAATATTAAAAAAAAAAATCCAAGAGAAATATTGCTGGATTATTTCTTTGCCAGTGTTATTCTGAGAAGGCTTGTCCAAGAAGGAATCTTTTATGTACAGTTTTAAAGGCAGTAGGGCTTGGGTTTGACCTGCTTTTGATAGTGTTACATTAATAGTGCTGAAATGTGGGGATGCTGTTTGTTTATACAACGTGGAAAAACCAAGTGTCATTTTTATCTGTATGCTTTAAAAATGTCAGTAAAACATAATTACTTTGCTGCTGCAGGGAAAATATCTTAAGCTAACACACTTTATTTTGATGGAAATGTCACTAGTTAGGAATCAAACCTTGCAAAACTTTGGATACTGAATTAAATATACAACTAAGAGATGCTTGAGGACACTGTTTTGAAATGCCTTGATTTTTATCTTGGGATCTGTCTGCAGGATTTGGGGAAAGGATCTTTCTTACATATGTGTGTTTAAAGACAAGAATCTTACGTTTGTACTTCTGAAATATTTTGCCTCTTTAAACATATTTCATAATGCAAGTTGCTTTCTTCTCAAATCTTGCCATAGGCTGAAAAGGTCTTTTGCTGTAATGAAACCCCGGTTACTGATACGGTGTTTATTGCCATTTTGCTATCATGTCTCAATGATTCCTGTGTTTCTTTTTTTGGCTCCATCCTGTTTTCTGTGCCCTGTTGGTGTTCACACTGTATGACAGTATCTGGTCATATAACCAGCACGTTGTAGAGGACTCTGGGCTCCAAGTCATGCACAGGTGAACAGCAAATTAACCATGGAATTGCAAGCAGAGAGTAGAGGACTTCCAGCCCTGAGCTGTGACTCAGGAGCGCTGGGTTGTGTCCCTCCCTGAGAGGTGGACAGGACTACCATAATGCATGTTTGTAGGGGACAAGCTACATCCTGAGGTAACTTGTGCACAGGCAGGCTGAAGTGCTCTCCAGAGTCCCTAATGAAATGATCCGGGTCCCCTATGACTCAGAAAAATCCTCCTGCTTTCAATAATGGCATCGACATACTGATTCTGGTTAATCTTATTGCAGGGGGTTATTCAAGAGATTTCTGCCTCCAGCTGCCTGCTCGGCCCTTCTACACAAGGTCACTCTTGCTGTAGCAGGGCTACAGAAATGTGTCTTGCAGTTCCCAACTGGTGCAAACCATCTTCCTTCACCCACTGCGATACCCAGAGCATGACATCGCTTTGCTTCTGCTGTCCCTAGTCTGTCATGGAGTAGAGCGCTGGAATCAGGAAGGCCTTTAAATAGCTGTAATTATTTATTTCAGGGCAAATGAATCACAGCCCAAAGCTGCATGATCAGGATTTTTTGGTGGATGAGGACCATTTGGCTGGTTGTTTTTCAATAAGCTTTTAAAGTATTTGACATTGCAATTTTATGTTCCCTTAATATAATTTTTCCATTAATTGTGTACACACATACATGCACAATACGTGCGTGCATGACTAGACAGACTCGATTATGTGAAATCTTGGTTCTTAAGTATGAAAAACACAAACTGAATGTATTTGGAACTGAATTGGTCCTCAGTGGCTCTTTCAGTTTTGAACTGAGCTGTGAGGCAGAATGTTTACTTTTTTCTGTACTTTCCCTGAGACTTTTTAATTCAGACATTTAATCTTCGGTGGTTTTTTTCTGCCTGCTGGTTTCATCTTGCCTTTTTTTGTGGCTTTCTTTGATTATTCCTTTGTGTCCTAGTTTTCCTTAGAAGTTAAAAATGTATTATTTCTTTTAATTTCATTCTCTTGTTCCTTTATTTTTTTTCAGTGCTAGTTGTCACCACTTCCAAATAGTCATAAAGTCACTCTTAATGCAGTTCAAGATGGAATTTAGCTGATGTAACTGTCCAGATTTTTGGTAGTGTGTAGTCAATTTGTGTCCAAAACATAACTTACGGAGGGGTCCAAGTAGCTTCTGGAAAGTTACCTCTGTTACGATGTGTCACTATGACTTAGAAGCTAGACCTTTGCTTCAGAGCATTGTGTGCTCATCTCATTTCTTAATTAAATGTCAGGATCTCAGTTGTGAAGATCAAAATGATTCCTTCTTTCAAGTTCTGTCAGGAAGGTGGCAGAGCGTTTGTTTTTGTTTTGTCTCTCGATGAGATAAGGTTCCCTTTTCATCTAAATGTTAAGACTTTTCATCCCTGACTTTGAAGACACAAATAAAAAGCTGCGGATGAAACTATTCAGATGTAAAGAGATTTTTGATCAGGCAGTTGCTGAAATCATAGAGGGGGTGATAGCTGCTCTTTAGAATATCATATACATGATCTGCTGAGGTGGGGGTTTTTTAAGATGGATGAAATTACATGTATCAAAGATGGTATTTCCTTAACAGCTAAAACTTTAAGTAAGATCCGTCTTTAGCAACATCTCAGCCCATCAAATCCACTCACTAAAGTATAATCAAGTTTGTGAGCTCTTCACCAGCAAGTCTCTCAATGGGAATGGGCAAACTCTGCTTCACGCTTTGTGTGTTTCCCGTAAGAGGACGCCCGGTAATCCCAGTATCTCTGGCAAACTTAGAGGTCAAAGAGGAGGAGTATTTCGGGGAGGAGAGGAGGGGACAGCAACTCTGCCACTTTCCTTTAAACCTAAGCATCTGTTGCTATGGAAACCCCGGAGCTTGATGCCGGAGCAACAGGAATTGTCACCCTCTGTCCCGATGCAGCCGTTCTGGGAGCGGCTGGACGCCCGCTGCCAACTCCCCCGCCGCCTCCCCGAGCCCATGCTCGTTTTCTCCTCCGGGAGCTTTAATTAGCGGCCGCGGTTCTCCGCGCCGAGTGAGCGCAGCCCCGCGCCCCCGCGCCGGCGCAAGGGCCGCGGAGGCGGCGGACGGTCCCCGGGCGCCGTCCCGGACCGGGTCAGGATCCGGCCCCTGCCCCGACTCCGGCCTCGACCCCGGCTCCGGCCCAAGCCGGCCCGGCCCCCCCCGGCGCCGGGACCGCGCTTGTTTATCCGCGGCCGGTGCTGCCGGGAGCCACTTTGGGCGGATTTCCACTGAGGGGCGCTGAAGCACGTTTTAATGCAGCAAAAATGAATTAATACAAAAATAGTAAGAGACACAATTTACCGGATTCTTTTAAAAAGCGACGACAACAACATCCAAAAACCCGCAACCTCCCCCCCCCCATTCTCCCCTCCCTCCTCTCCCCGGCCGGGGGGAGGCGAGGGAAGGAGGAGGACGGAGTGGAAGGGACGGGGACCGGGCACTTGCCCGCTTTGCCGGGCAGAGCCGTGCCCGCGGCCGGCTGGAGCAGTGCAGGGCAGCGGAGAGGCTTCGCCCTCCCTCCCCTTGCCCTTTCCCCGGAGCCGCGC
>NW_010972436.1:21964991-21965270 GCF_000737465.1 Haliaeetus leucocephalus | reverse complement strand
TTTTTTAAGTTGTTTCCCCGGGAAAAAAAAAAAAAAAAATTATTGGGAAGAAAAAGAAGGTGCCGAAAAGGAGATGATTGTAGAAGAGCCCTCCCTCCCCAGAAGAGCAACGTGCTTTGAATGAGGCTTCCCAGCCTCTTCCACTCCGTCTCACACACTCTGTCACTCTGCCTCTCGCTTGTGCACACTGTTGGTATGCGACCTCGGAGGCGACTGCTCCGCCACCTCTGCCTGGGGAGCCGCTGACAGCCAGCGATTGAGCCAGCCCCCCTTCCTTTT
>NW_010972436.1:21962160-21963528 GCF_000737465.1 Haliaeetus leucocephalus | reverse complement strand
GGGGGGGGGCAAGAGGGGATTTGAAAAGCGGGGAGACGAAGAAGGGCCGGCGATAGATCAAACCGGGTGGCTCCCCGTCGCTGGGCGGTGTTAGGTTTGCAGAGGGATTTCAGTGTGTTTTGCCTCTGCGGAAGCAGACACAAGGGAAAGCAAATGGCTGCAGTTGGGAATATTGTTTGTGTCTGTTAGAAATACTTCTTGCCCGGGTGGGACGCGTTAGCTTTGCGGCAGGGCTCGGCTCTGGCTCTGCGAGCCTTCCCAGGGAAGGCACGGCTTCAAGCCGAGACAGCAGGTCTGCCTCACTCGGAGGAGAGAGTTGTGTTGGAAGGGAAACTTCCTCGGGTTGTCTTTTAATTCCCTGTCCCTTTTCCCGTCCTTTCGTGAAGACCTTCGCGGTCCGTACAGCAAGTGCGCTTTTGCCAGCGACAAGGCGAGTCGACCTCATCCTCCCCGAGGTGACTGCCACGCTGATAGCCCCCAGGGACCAGCGGTGACAGGACCCTGAACTAACCCTTCCCTGTGACCCGCTCACCGGCAACGATCTTGGCATTCCTGCTCCTTGGCCCCGGCCAACTGCGGGAGGGGACCCGTCCCCATGCCCGGCCGTCCGCACCCACCAGTGACCCTTCCCCCGAGTGGCTGGGGGGACACGGGGCCCTTCCCGGAGACGTGCTGGGCTCTAGGTGTCGCTGCGAGCCAGCGGAGTGCCGCCGCCGGGGCTGGACTCGGGACACATTTTCCTCGTTATTTGACTGTTTTAATTTCGCTTTCCTGGATTGGGAGACGGCAGATGTCTGGAGCCGCTTCTCTGATCACCAGAAGCGCTGAGCCCGGAAGCAAAGGACGCAGTTTAGCATGTGCGAGTGATTTGTGCTGACAGGCTCCAAAATAATATTAATAAGAATAATATTAAACTACTACAGGAGAGGGATTTTTTTTCTTTTTTTTTTTTTTTCTCCCCTCAGGGTTTGTGTGTGGGTGGAGAGCACTGGTGGTGGTGCCATCTGTAGAGGGAAAAGTGCCTGCCTAGGTGTCTCCCGCAATGAAGTGCAAAAAGCGTGGCAAGCAACATGGATTTGGGGTGACTTCTAAACGCACGTGGGCACTTCATGTGAATTTATTTGTAAAGGCTGCAACGTGTCTGAGAAAGTGCAGTGGACCGGGTCGGGCAGTTCAAAGGTGCTCCCGTCCAACAGAGACTGCGCAGCCTGCCCTGGGGGTCTCCGGTGGAGGGTCGTTCGGGTCGGAAGGACGAAGTCGTGACGAAGCCAGTGGAAATGGCCTGTGAAGCGTGCGTGTAGCAGGAAGAAGGGGTCCTGCCCGCGGGGGGAGCGGAGGCGGAGGGCAGGCACGGGCAAGAAGGGGGGG